>NW_028291343.1:0-59539 GCF_041222555.1 Hakea prostrata
ATCAAGATCCATGGTTGAGTTAATTATGGTAACTTTTTGTTTCCTAATTTGGATCTTGATATCTTGATTTGATTGGTGTTTTGAGGTCCCCTATTTGTTAGAATACTACCGATGTAGTCTACCCCTTGATTAGTACCCTTTTGAACCACCAAATTCGGATTTCATATCTTAAAACTCGATTTTATAGGTTATCGTCGCATTGGTGACCGATTGGTCGACCGGACCACTCGACCAATCCACTCGACCAATGAGTACAAAGAACTCCGGATTTGGTCTGCTTTGGATGTTTTGATATCTTTTCTGTTAGGGATCTTTCCTAATATGTTGTATATACTTGTTTAGGACCTTCTTCTCAAGTTTGCCAAGATCTTACTTGATTTATTAGGATTCCTTTACGAGTTATAAAAGGTAAGGATGGTTATTTCCTTAATTACATAGATAGCATGAATCTAGTTTCTATATTTGAATATCATTAATATGTTTCCTAAATTAGATTCTTACAATGATATACTACCGTTGCATAACTTTGATTACAGTAGCATTACTTGTTCATATTAAATTGATTCATGTATGATTTACTTACCAATGTTATACAAGTGATTGTAATTATCGATTTCTTTCCATATATGAAGTTACCATATATGTGATGATATGAATTGATGCATGTGTATGCTTAAGTATGGTTTGGAAAGGAGAGGTGTCCTTTCGACACTTCTGTCCTTGGACTACTACGGGAATATTATGGGATGTTTCCCGGAGATGCCCTCTGACACCTTCCTAAACCGTTGGATGACATATCTAGGATTGTCTAGTAGTGTTTGGCTAGGGATGTCCTGTTATGTCGCACCCTAATCGGAGGGGTATTGAGACCGAACGACCCGTGGTAGCAATGGGGATTCATGGGCGCTCAAGACCGGTAACCAACCCGTGAGAGGACAGGAATCACATTGTGGGGGCCATTTATTGGTAGGGTTGCATATGGTTAGACTTGGGCTCACGGGCGCTTAAGACCGGTAACCAACCCGTGAGAGGACGTGAGAGCTTCCCGTTTACCATATGTGGATGATCAATAGGGTTGATGAGTCCGTAGTCCGAGTTGGTCGGTGCCATAGGATACGCTGACTCTAGTGTGAAGGATACCGGAAAGGATCGCCGTGGACGAGGAATGGAAGTATCTCGGATCTCGACTTGATGTAACCAAGTAGAAGACTTGCATTTGGCTAGGTTTTACCCCCGACATGCGCCAAGATTTATACCAAATGGTTGTGAGAGAGTGTGTTGACTTAACCCCCCCGCCATGGTTTGTCCCGAGGGATGAAGGACCCATTACCAAACGGCTGCTCAAGACCGGTGAAATGATCCGTGAGAGAATCCAAGATATCTTAAATGGTTGAGGATGTGAGTGGACTTTCCTAAAGAAGTACGGTGCTATGACTTAAAGCATGTCCGCCAATAGAGACCAAAGCATACATAGAGTTAGATTCATTCATTCATTGTTTGTCTCATATCATATTGCATTTATGTTTGTTCCGGAATCCCGCCATTTATGTTATTATGGATTTTAATCGCTTTACCGAGTTTCTTTGAAACTCATTCCTTTATTGTACAATGTTGTTAGACTATCCCGCAGTACCGAGTGTTATGACGGTCCCTATGAAGAAGCGCAAGGCGAAGAGGCATATCTCCAGTGAAGGTGATTGCGGTTACCACAATTACTCAAGATCCCGCGAGTGGTTATGCTCCGTACGATGCTTAGTCCGACCATTGAGTGGAAGCGTCCTTGTGCTATTTATGAGATTTACACTTACAAGGATGTTGTCTATAAAGTGGAGAACAATTTAGTTACCCAATGTACTTGTTACTGGGATTAGATTTTTGTCTAGTTTATTCTTTTAGAGCTACTTTTCCGCTGGTTGTAAAGTGGGATTTTTGCCTCGCTTTACTTATCCGTTTGATACTCGATTATATTTAGTATTCTCGATTCATTTATGATTCATTCTTTCTTTATTGGATCTATGATTTATCTTCCGCACTCATGTTATGATTGTTCATGATTATGTTATTGTTTATGTGGGAGGTTGATCACTCGATACCCGATCTTCGGGCCGTGGATCACACTCTCGGGCATGCCGATAGGGTACCGGGCTGGGAGGGCGCGGATGATTGGTATCGTGAGCCCAAGGTTCGAGGAGATCCTAACCACAAAAGACAACAACTGAACATTCCCGAGTCATTGATCCGAAATGACTCCTCTACTCTTAGAAGTGAATAATAGAACACCGAATTAGAAACTTGACCTTTGAGGTATAACAACATTTTCGAATAACATACCATAATTATACTTGAACAAATGTCACTAATGCAAGGAAAAGAAAGGTGCATAACATACAATAATTAAAGAGGAACAAAATGAACTTCATTAATTTCAAAAGTTTTTACAAGGATTACATCTGAAATGCATAAATGGAAAATCCTAAGGTACAGCCTATCTAGGTGATCCGCTCTCGATCTCTCGTATGCTCCGAACTCCTCTCGCTAGCCGAGTCACCCGATGCTCTATCCTATCCCGTCGTGACTCCATCCTCTCGTACATCTGCTCCCCGTCCGACCTCCATTCTCTCTAGCATGGAAGTCATCGATCTCATCTCGTGCACCAAGATCCGAAGTCTCCGGAACCGCATGTGAAGGGCCACCTACCTCGAAGTGTGATGAAGGAAACTCGTGATGCACGTGCTCAGCCGCGCATATCTCGCATCATCTCCGGCCCGATCATCACTATCAGACCGATATCCTCTCCTCCATCCTCTCGATCCCCGATCCTCATCCTCCGATTCATCATCATCCTCACCCTCCGGACCGGAGATCTCTCCGACCGATGTAGTCTCATCCGACGAATGGTCCGAGTCCCAATGGGGTATCCCCGTGATCTAGTGTCCACCGGCGTATCCTCGAAACTCACCCCGAAATGCCCGAAGATCAAAGTCGAAGCCTCCCATAGCAAAGGTTCCGCATGCTAGGCCGCAGAACTAAGTCCAAGATGACCCGCTGAATGATGTAGGAGAGATCGATCTCGAAGCCCATGTAGATGCGGTAGATGACTAAGGCCTCCATCACCGTGACCCGATGGTGATGTCCGGCTTCGGCATGATGTTTCGGCCGACTATGCGACCGATAATACGTGCAGAACCCGTCATCCGTCCGCTAGTCCACGGTGTGAAGCATCGACGGCTATCCCATAGCGTAGAGCATATCTCGCGAAGCTCGTACGGCATCGATGGCTGTCCGGGTATCCGCTTCCCGCAGGTATCCACACACACCGCCGTGGATAGTAAGGAACCCCGCAAGATCTCAGCCGTTGTCCGGGTAGAGAAGCGAATCCGAGTCCGGGAAGACCCCCGCTCCCGAGGACAAGTCTAAGTGGATGTCCCCGGCCTCGAGCCTCCTCTCCGTGTAAGTAAGGTTGCCGAAGAACAACCTCACTAGCTCCCGGTATACCGGCAAATCCCGGTGAAGAGATGAGTCCACCGTAATGTGTCGAACCTCCGCCGAATCCTAAAGGCTCCGAGCTGGCGTAAGTGAAGTAGACGTCCCATCTCGATGTTGCAAGAGCTGAAGTAGGCCTCAGACAGAACTCGGCCCGAGGTGTGTCAAACATGTCCGGTCTCCTAACCTCCCCGTTCTAGGCTCGAAAGGAACCCGACCTCTCGCCCCCTAAGAGCACCTACGATGCGACCACGACCTCTACCTCCTCCTCGCCCTCCCCTCTCGCATGGTGTATCCGTGAAAGAGACAAGAGACAATTCCAATTAGTGCTATTTTAAGATTTGAGCCAAAAGGGTATTTTCGTAATTTTTCGGAAAATTTCAAATTTGGGGGAAATTTGATTTGAACATACTAGCATGTGCGCAATACTTGGAATTTCATGTCTATGAAGTCGGTTTGATGAAAATCGATCGAAAACTTGGATTAAAGCGAAAAATTCAGCAAGAAGAAATTTGGGGATTTTGCAATTTAGGTCAAAATTGGATTTTTGAAAAGTTGAAATTGGTTAAATCAAATTGTATGGACCTATCTACAATGTCATCTTGAGCATGTAGCATTTGATCTCGTGCGAAAAATTTCAAGCGGTTTGAGAGAAAACGGAATTTTTCTAAAGATATCGATTTCGGTATAAAACTTTGCGAGATGAGCACCAATGTGTTAAAACTTGTTGTCTATGCATGGCATTGTGTTTAAAACCTAGGGAATATGTTTCTAAGCATTCCTAAGCATGATTTCTAGCATTGGATACAAGTAAAGCATGGTTTTATTGAAATGCAAGCATGAGAAGATGAAAATGGAAGAAAGAATGAGAGATTTACCTTGTTTGTGAAGATGGTGTGTTGTGGTGTTGTTGTTGAAGCATTAAACCACCTCAAGAACACTTGTGGGAACTCTTGGAGATTTTTCCTAAGAGCTCTCTCACCTTTGGAAGAAGTTAGAATGAGGTTGGAATGTGAAAATGAGGCTTATAATGCGAATTTTCGGATTGTTTCATTGGTCGACTCATTGGTCGACCGGGTCACTCGACCAATCACTCGACCAATGGTCACAAAGTGACCTCATTTTGCTGTTGAATTTTTGGAAAATGTGATTTTTGCCTTATGGAATATTGTTTGATGACTATATGGATATATTTAAGCATGATTTAAGTTTTCAAATCATTTGGACTTGTGGTTTATGTTGAATCTTCGAAATTCGGTATTTTGATGTTCTCGGTTTTGTGTAATGGTTACTCCGAGAAGTGGGCGTGGTGAATCCAAAGGGTCATGGAGGTGGTGAAATACCTCGGGGAGGTGGTGAAGTACCTCATGGAGGTGGTGAGATACCAAATGCTGATCAGTGGTACTCATGAGATCCCCGGTGCCCCGAATGTTGGAAGTTTCGTAGATATTGCCAATATTATGGGCAATATGATGCAGCAAAGAAGCAGCTCGCTTCAACCAGATGTTGGTGGGTTTCATGACTCGCATAATGAGACCCGGGCTGGTGCTAATGTGAATCCTCATGCCGCAGCTCCCGAATGCGGGAGGTTTAGCTCGGAACTCCTCATACTCGCCCGATGGAGAGTTTTCTCAAGATGCAAGTACCCACTTTTACCGGAGTTACCAAGGACCCCTTGTTTCCTAACAAGTGGCTTCGTGAGTTGGAGAAGGCTTTCCGACATCCGCAATGCTCGGAAGCTCGAAGATTTTGTTTGCCGAGCGTGTTGCAACAAGAAGCCGATGCATGGTGGATCTCCACTCGTCCCTGTTTTGGAAGGTTTGCATGCAGGAGTTGTAACTTGGGAGTTATTCAAAGAGGCTTTTTGTATGAACTACTTTCCCGAGGCGGTGAAGGATGCGAAGGAAGCCGAGTTTATGATTCTCGACTCAAGGAACTCGTCTCGTGTTGGAGTACCAACAGAAGTTCGAGGAGCTTCATTTCTTTGCTCCAGATTCTTTGAAGGAAGACCTCGCCAAAGCAAAGAAGTTCTTCAAAGGACTGCGCCCGCCATTAAAGCTTACCTCACAGTCCAGCCTATAGTGAGCTATGCTCAAGTGGTGCAGTAACTCGAAGAAGTTGGAAGAAACAGAGAAGGAAAGTGCTCGTGTGCAAAAGCCTTGGCAGTCAAGGAATTCTCGGTTTGGTGGATCGCAATGACCGTCGTTTTGTGAGACCTACACCCTACCCCACTCCTACCTTTCGTGCTAAGAGTGTAGGTCGAACACGGGTTTTCAGCAGCCCGGCCAGTTTAGACAAGATGGCGGAAACCGACCACCAGCAAGTGCAAGTGCAAGTGCAAGTGCAAGTGCAAGGCCTTTTGTTCGAAGCCCTCTCTGTTGCAGCCACCCCCGTTGGATCCAAGAATCCCGTTTGCTTCTACCGCAAGCAAGCTGGTCATTTTGCTCGTGCTCTGTCCGGAAGCGGCCCGCCCAGCAGCAGCCCGCCCCCGTGGTGAAGAGTGCTCCCGCCTCCTCCCTCCGGTAGAGTTTTCAGGATTTCCAAGGCCGAGCAGATCCAAGCCATGAAGTGATTACAGGTGTACATTGTTAGTCGCTTCTATTTCGCATTTGTCTTATTTGATACGGGTGCATCTCATCTGCTCATGTCATCTCGCATTCATCAAGAAGACTAACCTAATCCCCGAGAAGTTGTCTAGTTGTTTATTGATTAGTACACCTACTGGTCCTGTTGTGAAACTAGATAAGGGGTTATCTAAATGTCCCGTGTTGATTGGTGAGAAGAACTTGGAAGCCAATTTTGTGATTCTTGACATGAAGGACTTCGATGTTATTTTGGGAATCGATTGGTTGACAGCCCACAAAGCCGTGTTCCTTTGTTCCTCAAAGAAGATTCAGTCCCATATTTGTGGAAGTCCGGTCTTTGAATTTCTGTGGTGAAAAGAGAAGGGTTTGTAAGAAGGTGTCGGTCGCACCGATGCAAGTCTATGCCCTAGTGGATGATGCTTCATCCGAAGGCAAGGGTATAGTGGAGAAAAGAGTCGATGAAGTCGAGTTGTCCATGCGACTTTGTTGATGTCTTCCCCGATGATCTATCGGGAGTGCCTCCGGACAGAGATGTCGAATTCTCTATTGATCTCGTCCCCGGTGCTGCACCGGTATCTAAAGCTCCGTATAGGATGGCTCCTACCGAGTTGAAAGAGTTGCAAAATCAGTTGAATGAGCTCATTGATAGAGGTTTCGTGCAGCCTAGTGTGTCACCTTGGGGAGCTCCGGTCTTGTTCGTCAAGAAGAAAGACGGTAGTATGCGCTTGTGCATCGACTACCGTGAGTTGAATAAGTTGACTATCAAGAATAGATATCCGCTGCCCGTAATCGATGATCTCTTCGATCGCTTGAAGGGGGCAGTTGTGTTCTCAAAGATTGACTTAAGGTCCGGATATCACCAATTGAAAGTGAAGTCTAGTGATATCTTCAAGACAGCTTTCCGAACGCGGTATGGTCACTACGAGTTTAGAGTCATGCCCTTCGGATTGACCAATGCTCCTGCGGTGTTCATGGACCTCATGAACCGAGTATTTCATGATGTGCTTGATAAGTTTGTGATTGTTTTCATTGATGACATCTTGATCTATTCGAAGAGCGAAGAAGAGCATGCGAGTCATCTAAGTTTCACTTTGCAAAGGTTGCGAGAAAAGAAGTTGTTCGCTAAGTTTAGCAAGTGTGATTTCGGCTTAAGAGAGTGGTATTCCTTGGTCATGTAGTTTCAGCCGAAGGTATTCGTGTCGATCCCGAAAAGGTCCAAGCTCGTGGCTGATTGGGAGAGACCGAAGTCAGTAACGGAAATAAGAAGTTTTCTTGGATTGGCGGGTTACTACCGAAGGTTTATTGAGAACTTTTCTCGGTTGGCTGCTCCTATGACTAAGTTGACCAGGAAAGAAGAGAAGTTTGTTTGGTCCGACGCCCGTGAGAAGAATTTCCAAGAGTTGAAAGATAGATTGACAAGTGCCCCGGTTTTGACTATACCCGATAGTTCCGGTGGTATGACAGTTTATACCGATGCGCCAAAGATTGGTTTGGGTTGTGTACCGATGCAACATGGCAAGGTCGTAGCCTATGCTTCTCGGCAATTGAAGGATTATGAGCGGAATTACCCCACTCACGATCTAGAACTTGCCGCCGTTGTCTTTGCTTTGAAGATTTGGAGACATTATCTTTACGGTGAGAAGATTGCCATTTTCACGGATCATAAGAGTTTAAAATACTTCTTTACCCAAAAGGAGTTGAACATGAGACAAAGGAGATGGTTGGAACTAGTCTCCGATTATGATTGTGATATTCAAGATCATCCCGGGAAAGCAAATGTTGTTGCTGATGCTCTTAGTAGGAAGAACCAGAAGAAGACTTTGGATTTGAATGCTTTGAGTTTACCATTGTGGTCTTCTATTGAGAGTTTTGATTTGGAAATCGTCCCTGAGAATTCTGATTTTATTCTTTTTCGCCATGACGGCAAGATCTGGTCTTAGAGATAAGATTGTTGCTCACAGAGTTCGATCAAGAGTTTTTGATCAAAGTTGAGAAGATTTCTTCGAATCCCGAGTTGGACCCCCGACTTTGGTATATCCATGGATGGTGCTTTGTTGTTTAGAGGAAGACTGTGCGTGCCTCGCAAATGAAGAAGTTAAGAAAGAAATATTGAAGGAAGCACACCGAATGGCTACTTTATCAGACACCCGGGAAGCACCAAGATGTACAAGGACTTGAAGGAACATTTTTGGTGGATTGGTCTAAAGGCGGATGTTGATGATTTTGTTGCCAAGTGTGAGACTTGCCAACGTGTGAAAGCCGCTCGACAACCTCCATCCTGGATTACTTCAGCCTCTTCCTATTCCTAGTTGGAAGTGGGAGGATATCTCCATGGACTTTGTGACTAGCTTGCCTCGGACAAGTAAAGGCAATGACACCGTGTGGGTGATTGTTGATAGGTTGACCAAATCAGCCCATTTCATTCCTATGAAGATCACTCATACTGGATAAGCTAGCAAGGCTTTATGTGGATAATGTGGTTCGTCCGCATGGTGTGCCATTGAGTATTGTCTCGGATCGTGATCCTAGGTTCACCTCAAGGTTTTGGAATAGTTTGCAGAAGGCCTTGGGAACCCAATTGAACTTGAGTACAGCTCATCATCCACAAACCGATGGACAATCCGAGCGGACAATTCAGACATTGGAAGACATGCTCGGATCTTGTGTGGTGGATATGGGTGGTAATTGGGATGAACACCTAGCTTTGGTTGAGTTTGCCTATAACAACAGCTTATCAAGCCACAATAGGCATGGCTCCATTCAAGGCTTTGTATGGCAGTACTTGTAGGACACCTTTGTACTGGATCGAGACAGAGAAAGAAAAGTCTTAGGTCCCGAGATGATTGAAGCTACAAGTGCTATGGTAGATATGATAAGAGAAAGGATTAAGTCCGCCCACGAGACAGTAAATCTTATGCTGATAAGAGAAGGACCGATTTGGAATTTCAAGTTGGAGAGAAAGTCTTTCTCAAGGTCTCACCAATGAAGGGTGTGATGAGATTCAATGTTAAGGGAAAGCTTAGCCCTCGTTACATTGGACCTTTCGAGATTTTGGAAAAGGTTGGACCTGTTGCGTATCGATTAGCATTACCTCCTTCTCTTGCTGGTGTGCACAATGTGTTCCATATTTCGATGCTCCGAAAATACATAGAGAATCCGGAACACATTTTGCAGCAAGCACCGAAGGACTTAGTGCTGATTTGACCTATGATGAAGAACCGGCCGAAATCTTGGATAGGAAGGACAAGCAGCATGCGGAATCGCGCCATTCCTTTGGTGAAGATTCGGTGGAAGAACCATACCCCTGAAGAAGCTTCTTGGGAGAAGGAAGAAGATATGAAGGAGAAGTTTCCTTACCTCTTTGAAAGCACAGGTACGCTTTCAATTTCGGGGACGAAATTTCTTTAAGGGGGGGAGAATGTAAAACCCAGCCCTAACCTTGACCCGGAAACCTTGTTATTTGTAGGTCCGATGACCCGAAGTAAAGTAAGAAGTCAGCTTTGGGCCATCCCAAGAGTGGACTTGGTGTCCGGCTTTGAATCCATGAAAGTTGATGATGAGGTTCTATTTATGGAAACTGAATCCTGATGAAGATCTAATTAGTTGATGGACTTGGAGTGCTCTTTATCTTGGTTTGAAGGCATTTCTACCTATTAGGTAAGTCACTTGACTTGTGTGCAAAACCCCTTTAGGATTGGATTTGATCTGGACCTTCAATTCCCTCGTTTTGGTCTTGTTGTCGATTGGTCGACCGATTGGTCGATCGGGCCAGCGACCAATCCACTCGACCAATGAGTGCTCGTCTTTGGCAATTAGGTTGTTCTTGCTCTATTTAAGTCCAATCTCGAGTCCACTTCGTATTTGCTGCCTCCAAACCCTCTCGGAACGAACCAAAGACCTCTCGCAAGTCATCTCTCTTGCATCCTTGGTGTTTTCTTGACGGATCTTCGTCGAAACTCTTCTTTTTGCATCAAAAGGTATGTCTACTCTCTCTTCTTCTCCTCCATCTTTGTTTTTCTTTCCTTTTTGAGTTGAGACAGTAGAAGAGATGCTGCATTCTCTCGTTGCAAACATCTCTCGAACATGTTCTCATGATCATCCTAAGGATTTGAGGCTAGAACAATGATCTTAACCATGATCATTGCAAGCTTTTGAAGGAATCATGATCAAACCATGATTTAATCTCTCGTTAAACTTCTAATCTGAATTCCGATCTCTTTGGATCTTCTATGTTGATCATGTTAGTAGTTAATTACTGTGTTTTCTTTCCATGATCCATAATCTATAGATTTCTAGTTGTTCTCTTCTACCATACTATGTGTTCTTCATGATGCATGATAGTTACATATATGGTAGGTTTTATTTCCTTATTTAGATTTATGCTTCTAAGCCTTATTCCATGAAGATCTATGTATGTTTTCATGTTTTCATTACCGAAAGCAATGATCCATCCTCCTATTGTTCTTGTCTTTGTTTTCTATTTCAAATTCATCAAGATCCATGGTTGAGTTAATTATGGTAACTTTTTGTTTCCTAATTTGGATCTTGATATCTTGATTTGATTGGTGTTTTGAGGTCCCCTATTTGTTAGAATACTACTGATGTAGTCTACCCCTTGATTAGTACCCTTTTGAACCACCAAATTCGGATTTCATATCTTAAAACTCTGATTTTATAGGTTATCGTCTCGCATTGGTCGACTGATTGGTCGACGGACCACTCGACCAATCCACTCGACCAATGAGTACAAAGCAACTCCGCATTTGGTCCGTTTTGGATGTTTTGATATCTTTTCTGTTAGGGATCTTTCCTAATATGTTGTATATACTTGTTTAGGACCTTCTTCTCAAGTTTGCCAAGATCTTACTTGATTTCTTAGGATTCCTTTGCGAGTTATAAAAGGTAAGGATGGTTATTTCCTTAATTACATAGATAGCATGAATCTAGTTTCTATATTTGAATATCATTAATATGTTTCCTAAATTAGATTCTTACAATGATATACTACTGTTGCATAACTTTGATTACAGTAGCATTACTTATTCATATTAAATTGATTCATGTATGATTTACTTACCAATGTTATACAAGTGATTGTAATTATTGATTTCTTTCCATATATGAAGTTACCATATATGTGATGATATGAATTGATGCATGTGTATGCTTAAGTATGGTTTGGAAAGGAGAGGTGTCCTTTCGACACTTCGTCCTTGGACTACTACGGGAATATTATGGGATGTTTCCGGAGATGCCCTCTCGGACACCTTCCTAAACCGTTGGATGACATATCTAGGATTGTCTAGTAGTGTTTGGCTAGGATGTCCTGTTATGTCGACCCTAATCGGAGGGGTATTGAGACCGAACGACCCGTGGTAGCAATGGGGATTCATGGGCGCTCAAGACCGGTAACCAACCCGTGAGAGGACAGGAATCACATTGTGGGGGCCATTTATTGGTAGGGTTGCATATGGTTAGACTTGGGCTCACGGGCACTTAAGACCGGTAACCAACCCGTGAGAGGACGTGAGAGCTTCCCGTTTACCATATGTGGATGATCAATAGGGTTGATGAGTCCGTAGTCCGAGTTGGTCGGTGCCATAGGATACGCCGACTCTAGTGTGAAGGATACGGAAAGGATCGTCGGTGGACGAGGAATGGAAGTATCTCGGATCTCGACTTGATGTAACCAAGTAGAAGACTTGCATTTGGCTAGGTTTTACCCCGACATGCGCCAAGACTTATACCAAATGGTTGTGAGAGAGTGTGTTGACTTACCCCCCCGCCATGGTTTGTCCCGAGGGATGAAGGACCCATTACCAAACGGCTGCTCAAGACCGGTGAAATGATCCGTGAGAGAATCCAAGATATCTTAAATGGTTGAGGATGTGAGTGGACTTTCCTAAAGAAGTACGGTGCTATGACTTAAAGCATGTCTGCCAATAGAGACCAGCATACATAGAGTTAGATTCATTCATTCATTGTTTGTCTCATATCATATTGCATTTATGTTTGTTCTGGAATCCCGCCATTTATGTTATTATGGATTTTAATCGCTTTACCGAGTTTCTTTGAAACTCATTCCTTTATTGTACAATGTTGTTAGACTATCCCGCAGTACCGAGTGTTATGACGGTCCCTATGAAGAAGCGCAAGGCGAAGAGGCATATCTCCAGGAAGGTGATTGCGGTTACCACAATTACTCTGAAGATCCCGCGAGTGGTTATGCTCCGTACGATGCTTAGTCCGACCATTGAGTGGAAGCGTCCTTGTGCTATTTATGAGATTTACACTTACAAGGATGTTGTCTATAAAGTGGAGAACAATTTAGTTACCCAATGTACTTGTTACTGGGAATAGATTTTTGTCTAGTTTATTCTTTTAGAGCTACTTTTCCGCTGGTTGTAAAGTGGGATTTTTGCCTCGCTTTACTTATCTGTTTGATACTCTGATTATATTTAGTATTCTGATTCATTTATGATTCATTCCTTCTTTATTGGATCTATGATTTATCTTCCGCACTCATGTTATGATTGTTCATGATTATGTTATTGTTTATGTGGGAGGTTGATCCCTGTATCTCTTTTTGGGGGGGGGGGGACACCCCGGGGGGGGGGGGGGGGGGGGGGGGGGGGGGGGGGGGGGAAAGAAAAACTACATGGAGTGTGGGAGGTTGTTTGATATTAAAAAAAAAAAAAAAAAATATTAAAATAACAAAAAAAAAATTGTGAATTTTTTTTTGTTCATGTAGTACCATACTTAGTGTAATTGAAGAATTAATGTATTTTGCTAATAGTATAAGATTAGATATAGCATTTTCTATAAGTGTATTAGCAAGATTTATCTCTTCTCCAATACGAAGACACTGAAATGTTATAAAACATATATTTCAGTATATTCGAGAAATTATTGACATGATATTATTTTATGAATGTGGTCATCAATTTATTTGTTATGCAGATGCAGGATTTTTATTTGATGTATATAAAACTAAATCTTAAACAGACTATTTATTCGCAAGTGAATGTTAGCTATTTTATATTTAGTTAAGATCAATGATACAACACATCCATGAAGCATGCAGTTTGCTACTAAAAGAGGAATTTCAACAATATTATATGAAGATTATGCTACATGCAAAGCTCAATTGATGGGATGATGTATCAAAGAAGATAAAAGGAAGCATATTTCTCTGAAATTCTTCTTCACTCATGATCTTCAATGAAATGGTGAAATCTATGTTCATTGAATTCGTTCAAGTGACAACTTGACAGGTTTATTTACTGAGGCATTGCTTACTTCAAATTTTGAGAAGCTGGTATATGATATTGGAGTGTGCGTCTTCAAAGATACTCAATGATGTTTTCATCAGGGGGAGAAAAATACGTGATGCACTCTTTTTCCCTTTACCATGGTTTTGTCCCACTGGGTTTTCCTGGTAGGTTTTTAATGAGGTAGCTATCAATACGTATTATTTAGATATGTATACTCTTTTTCCTTCACTAAGATTTTTTCCCACAGGGTTTTTTCTTTGTAAGGTTTTAACGAGGTACATTATCTATTGATGGACATCCAAGGGGGAGTGTTATAAATAGTATTTATTTATGGATGTCCATTACCCCCAAAGAGATTGTACTTCCAATTGAAGATCTCAATTACCTCAGGATGCAATATTGGTGAAAATCACAACTATCTCATTACACAATGTTGGCAATCTTCCATTCTATGCACCTTCTATCTTGGGTGGCAATCTATCCTTCCATATCAAGATTATCTTATTGTGTATGAGAATCGTATATTGTATTTCTTTGTAGACTCTGATATTACTATATCAGAGAAGATGCCAGTTCCATTATAAATATATAATGACTAACTCAATAGAAGAACTGAACTGATCTTGTCTTTCTTCTTTGTATTCTATATTTTCTCTTTATTTTATAACAGTAAATAAATAAAAAAGAGGAGAAAAATTGAGTAGTCGAAAGAGAAGAAGCAATCCTTAGGATGGTTGGACCCACTCTAATACCATGGTAGGAATTTAGTACCTATAATCAGCTTAGGCATTGAAAGGAAATTCCATGCTTCCAAGTTGTATTAATATCCAAGGTGTCACATCCTCCCAGCCGGTACCCTATCTGGCATACCCGAGAGTGTGATCCACAGCCCGAAGATCAGGTATCGAGTAATCAACCTCCCACATAAACAATAACATAATCATGAACAATAATAATAAAAGTGCGGAAGATAAACCATGGATCCATATAAGAAAAGGATGAATCATATATAAATCAGAGTACTAGATAAAATCAGAGTGTCTAAATCAGATAAGTAAAGTGAGGCGAAATCCCACTCTACAACCAGCGGAAAAGTAGTTCTAAAAGAGAATAAGCAAGATAGAATCTAATCCCAATAGCAAGTACAATAGGTAACTAAATTGTTCTCAATCTTATAGACAACATCCCTATAAGTATAAATCTCATAAACGGCACAAGGGCGCTTCCACTCTATGGTCGGACTAAGCATCGTACGGAGCATAACCACTTGCGGGATCTTCAGTGTAATTGTTGTAACCGCAATGACCTTCCTAGAGATATGCCTCTTCTCCTTGCGCTTCTTCATACTGACCGTCATGATATTCAGAACCTGTAGAATAGTCTAACAAACATTGTACAATAAAGGAATGAGTTTCAAAGAAACTCAGTAAGGCAGTTAAATCCATAATAACATAAATGGCAGGATTTCAGAACAAACATAAATGCAATATGGTATGAAACAAACAATGAATGTATGAATCTAACTCTACATATGCTTTGGTCTCTATTGGCAGACATGCTTTAAGTCATAGCACCGTACTTCTTTAGGAAGGTCTCAATCTCTCATCATCAGTTGGTAATGGGTCCGGCATCCCTCGGGACATTCCATGGCTGGGGGTATAGGTCACCACTCTCTTAGATCACCATTGGTCTAAGTACCGGCGCATGTCAGGGTAAAGCCTAGCCAAATGCAAGTCTTCTACTTAGTTACATCAAGTCAGATCCAGATACGTCCATTCCTCGTCCCTGACGATCCTTTCCGGTATCCTTCACACTAGAGTCCTCATAGTCCCTGACTACGGACTCATCAACCCTATTGGTCATCCACATACGGTAAACGGGAAGCTCTCACATCCTCTCACAGGTTGGTTACCGGTCTTGAGCGCCCGTGAGCCCAAGTCTATCCATATGCAACCCTACCAATAAATGGCCCCCACAATGTGATTCCTATCCTCTCACGGGTTGGTTACCGGTCTTGAGCGCCCATGAATCCCCATTGCTACCACGGGTCGTTCGGTCTCAATACCCCTCCGATTAGGGTCTGACATAATGGGACATCCTAGCCCAACACTACTAGACAGTCCTAGATATGTCATCCAACAGTTTAGGAAGGTGTCCAGAGGGCATCTCCGGAAACATCCCATAATATTCCCGTAGTTGTCTAAGGACAGAAGTGTCAAAAGGACACCTCTGCTTTCCAAACCATACTTAAGCATACACAAGCATCAATTCATATCATCACATATATGGTAACTTCATATATGGAAAGAAATCAATAATTACAATTAACTTATATATAATTGGTAAGTAAATCATACATGAGTCAATTCAATATAAATAAGTAATGCTACTGATATCAAGACAGTACCACAGTAGTATAACATTATAAGAATCTAATTAAAGAAATAAATTACAAGATTCAAATATAGAAACTATGATATGCAATTTATGTTCTTAAAGAAGTAACCATCCTTACCTTTTATAACTTGCAAAGGAATCCTAAGGAATCAAGTAAGATCTTGACAACTTGAGAAGAAGGTCCTAAACAAGTGTATACAACATATTAGGAAAAATCCCTAACAGAAAAGATACCAAAACATCCAAAACAGACCAATCCTGGAGTTGCTGTACTCATTGGTCGATTGGATTGGTCTACTGCCCCAGTCGACCAATCAGTCGACCAATGCAGACAGTAGCCTATAAAATCGAGTTTTGAGATATAAAATCCGAATTTGGTGGTTCAAAAGGGTACTAATCAAGGGGTAAACTACATTAGAGATTGTACAAAGTATATGGCAAAAAGTATAGATACCTCAATTGGCATAGACTTCCCAAAATGTTACTTGAAATTGTACAATAGTACATTCCTTTAGTATTTTTCATTAAGTCATGATTAAATAATTTTGTAATTCCTAAACTATCGTATGTTGTTGTGAATTTACAATTGTAACCTAATAAAAATAGAAAACATTAAAAATAAATAAATAAATAAAAAAGAAGAAGAAGAAGAAGCGAGGGGGAGCTTATTGTGAAATGATCATTGTACCCTCCCTAAACGTTGTTTTCTTCTTAATTTCCTCCTTCACAACAAGCTCCCTTTTTATTTTGATGTTTCTTATTTTTATTATGCTCCAATGGTAAATTGACAACAACATAGGGGTAGCATAGGAATTACAAAATTATTTAATCATGACTTAACCGAAAATACTAAAGGAATGTACTACTATGCAATTTCAAATAACATTTTAGGGTGTTTATGCCAACTTAACATCATTTTGGAGTGTCTACGCCAATATGGCATATTCTAGGGGTGTAAACGGATCAGATTCGGATCGGATAGTGGTAATACCATATCCGCATCCTATTATATTCAGACGGATTCGGATAATATCCTATCGGATTTCGGACGGATTCAGCCGGATTCGGATGATAGTCGGATAGTTATTTTCTTGGATAAATTATTTTAAATGGCAATGAATATAGATTGAACATAAGTTTTCGTCTATCTAGTAACATCTTTACCACTTTATTTGTGTGGGTTAGGTTTCAAATTTAAGAATTTAACAACTTTAATAGTTATTTTAACAAAAAATCTAGAAAAATACTCACATATTTCAAGTAAAAAATATATAAAATAAGAAAAACAAATCCAAATAAGTAACTTAATCAGATAATTTTATCGGACGGATAATAACCGGATAGAAAGGGGTATACCATATCCGCATCCTATTAGTAATCGGACGGATTCGGATACCTCTAAACGGATGCGGATGCGAATTCAGGAGCGGATTTCGGTTATCCATTTACACCCCTGCAAAATTCTGATACTTTTAGCCATACATTTTGCGGCTCTTAAAATTTTTCCTAAAATTATTGAAGAATTTATTTTGAAAACAAATAAAATTTCAAGTAAGCAGTCACCATCCAATCGTAATTAAAGATTCCAGATAAAAATATCCCAATTTGAAAAGAGTGAAAACCAAAAACCGTCCTCTTGAGTAATAAAGGAAAAGAGAACCTTACAACAAAATGATGGAGAAGTATAACTTGGACTGAAATTTACTTTAAAAGAAGACTCTTTGCGGTTCTTTTTCCCTTTTTCTTTGTTGCAAGCAAGGTTTAAAGTATCGGTATCAAGTATCGTATCGGTCAAGTGATTTTAAGAGACGTATTGTCCTATATTGAGTATTGTATTGCTCTGGTTAATGCATTTTAGTGTAATTCAATGGAGAGACGTATCGAGATGTATCGTACCGGTTGGGTCGAATATAAATACGTATCGGCAAGTATCGTATATTATCGTGGAATACTTTCTTGTTGTTTTGAACTCAAAAAACTGAAACTCTACATTAAACCCAAGCAATCAAACCTGGAACAAAAGGAACTGTCGACAAAACATTGGGGTAAGCTACTGAATTTGTGAATTTTATGAATTAATCTCATAGATCCAATCTAAAGAGTGCTGTTGGTGTTGTAGAGCAAGAGGCCCTTGATCTTTGACCTCAACGAGAACATTAAGTATGGCCTTTGAACTTAACCAACTTATTACCGAACATGATGGATAGGACCAACGCAGGTACATTTTGCCCTTTTTAAAATCCTATGATTTATTATTTTATCAGTTGTTTTATATGCAAGCTTGGAATAATCAGATTTACACTACGCCTATTTAATGGTAAAAATTAAAGTAGATCATACCGAATTTAAGTAATTAATGAGTTATCTTTTTCCTTGGCAAATCAAATATATAAGAATCAAGGATCATTAAAGCATGAAGATGGGGATACTATAAGTCTTTTTTTTTTTTTTTTTTTTTTTTTTTTTTGTGAAGTCATCTTATCCAATATAAGATAGCTTTAAATTTACGAAAGATGGAAATTTTGATTTCTCCAACACAGACAAACCAATGTACCCATGACTGCTGAAAAAAATGGTTGCAATAATATTCCCCACACTAACAAGAATGTTTTGATATGTGCAGGGTTTTTTTAACAAATGGGTAGGGACGGCAGGATGGAGCATGGGGATGTAAATAAATGGACAATTGTGGTCATTGGCTAATTGAGGAATCACAAATTCACACTGAATTTGCTCTAACTTCTTAGCCCTTTTCTCCACATCTTCTCCAATTTCCCCCCAGGAATTTCTCTCTAGTACATCTCCATGCATTACAGCTTCAGATAACCCTACCCTCTGTTCCCCTTTCTCAGGTGATGAAATCAAAAATACCCTTTTTCAAATGCTAGGCACCAAAGCCCCGGGTTTTGATGGTCTCCCAGCCCATTTCTTTCAGAAACATTGGGATAGGCTTGGATTAGATTTTGTTCATGGGGTCCAACACTTTTTCAACGGGGGTTATATGCTTCGAAGCCTAAACAAGACAATTATCTCTCTCATCCCCAAAAGGGGGCATCCTCAGGAGGTCTCTCATTTTCGTCCTATCAGTCTTTGCACCACTCCTTATAAAGTCATAGCCAAATGTCTCGTTAATCGTCTCAAACCTATTCTTAGGTCCATCATTAGCCAGACTCAAAGTGCCTTCATTCCAGGTCGAGCCATCTCAGATATTATACCTTGCCCATGAATATTTGTATTTTCTCAAAAAGTCAAAATCTACTTCTGGATTAATGGCTCTGAAACTTGACCTGTGCAAGGCCTCTGAAAAATTAGAGTGGTCTTTTATTGAACATACATTGAGACACCTTGGTTTCGCTAATCAGTGGGTTCAGTGGGTGATGCAATGTGTTACCACAGTGGAATACCAGATCAAGATAAATGGTGTCCTTTCCAAGAAAATTGTCCCCCAATGAGGTATTCATCAAGGCTATCCCCTTAGTCCTTACCTCTTCATCTTATGTCATGAGACTCTATCCCAAAGACTCACTTCCAATAGAGGGATTCCAAGACTCCTAGGCATTAAAATTGCTCGTGGTGCGCCGGAACTTAATCATTTTTTTTTTGCCGATGACTGCATGCTTTTCTTCCCTGCCTCCATATCTAATGCTTCTCGGATAAATGTCCTCCTTCAAGATTTTGAGCTAGTTTCAGGACTACACATCAACCCTGATAAATCTGCTGTCCTTTTTAGCTCTAGGACTCCCCAGGACACTAGGAGTGACATTGTATTAGCTTTGGATATTAAAGAAGTCCAATCCCATGGTACTTATCTTGGTCTTCCCTCATCTATTGGCAAGTCTAAAATACAAACTTTCTCTTTTATCCTTGATAGACTTGCCTCAAAGTTATCAGCTGGAAGGAAAACTTCTTTCCCAGCAGAGGAAAGAAACTTTGATTAAAGCGGTTGCTTTTTCACTCCTGGTTTATGCAATGTCTTGCTTTCTCATTCCAAATGAATTATGCCAACAAATGAATCAGAAAATCCGGCAATTTTGGTGGAAGGATGATCATGGGAAATGTATTTTTTGGGTAAAATGGGAAACTTTATGCAAAGTGAAAAGGGAGGGGGGTTTGGGTTTTCGGGATGTTCAATGTTTCAATAAGGCTTTGTTGGCTAAGCAAAGCTGGCATTTGCTCACGAACCCTAATTCCTTGTGGGCGCAAGTTATGCATGCAAAATACATAAAGGACACCCCTTTCCTTGACTGTAGACCCCTTCTTCTTGTTCATGGGGTTGGCGTAGTATCCTTACAGGCAAAGATATTCTTAGGCATGGATTAGTTAGACAGATTGGCAATGGGGCCAACACACACATTTATAAGGATCCTTGGTTGCCCTCTCTTCCATTTATGGGCATAAGTAGCTCTTCTCTTACAACTGGCCCCACATGGGTGGGGGAGTTAATTAAATGGGAAGAAACACAATGGGACATCCCCCTTATCCAATCCCTCTTTAACCCCATTAAGGTAGAAGCCATTCTTATCATCCCTCTCTTGTCTATAATTACTAATGATTCTTGGATTTGGTACAAAAATAGAAATGGTAAGTTTTCGGTTAAATCTACATATTACCAATGTCTAGTTATGGAAAATGCTCATGGTAATACTGCTTCATAATCTACCCATTCTATTTTTTGGAATCAAATTTGACATATTCCCACCCTCCCTAAGATCAAACATTTTCTTTGGAGAACCTCTCATGAGGCAATTGCAATTGGTAGTTCTTTATTTGCTAGAAAAGCTACTCTGGCTCCATTATGTTTGATATGTGGTCATAATGTTGAAAATGTGGGTCATGCTCTATTATTTTGTCCCCAAGCAAAGCGTTGTTGGGAACTTTCTCCTCTTCGCATTAATGTGGATGAGTTTAGAGGTGACCATTTTCATGATTGGATGGTTTTTATTCAATCAAAATTTACGGGTTGTGGAGATATGGACCGAGTAAACCAAATCTGGAGTGCTTTGATTTGGTGTATTTGAAATACTAGGTGTTGTTGCACAATTCTGTTCGTCCCTTCAGCCGGTTGAACCTGCAAGGATGAGCTCGACCGTGGAGGTTGAGTTTTCACCTCCGACGATCTAGTTAGGAATCCAACTAAGGAAAGCAATAACGTAATGAACAATAATAATACGAATAGTGATAGTTCTATTCAGCGTACCTTTCTCTTGTGCTCCCTTACCTTTTTATAGACTTTCTACGTATGAGTTTGGATGGAACTCAAACCTTAGTAAGTTGGTGGTAATGCGACTCTGAGTGATTGAGTGGAACTCAAACCTTAGTAAGTCGGTGGTAATGCGACTCTTAGTGATTGAGTGGAACTCAAACCTTAGTAAGCCGGTGGTAATGCGAATCTTAGTGATTGAGTACTACTTGAATACAAATAGTTGAATTTTATTGGCATGCTATTCTTCTTGGAGTACGGTTCATTGCTTTACCGACCTTACTTGGTCTGGTTCGGATTTGTCCGACCTGATTGGTCTACCCGATCTAATTGATCTTTCCGACCTGGTTCGGGTTAAACCGAACTGGTTTAGTATAGTTCATATTTCCCATTATCATAAGCCCCCCAGTCTCCGAAGACTGAATAGTAACCTATTCGGTCTTTGGAGATTAGATGCTCGAATTACCGATCACAAAGACTTTTATAATTGAGAAATCAAGTCTTTATTTGGCTGATGTCACTAGACGTGATGCTGCGCCATTTTAGAACTGAAACGACGACGCACGTTCTTTAATGGGAAGCTTTGTGGACACGTGGCCTGTCATGACTGACGCTTCATGATGATTTTTTGGATTTCAAGAATGCAGGAATTTTAATCGTTTTCTTTGCTTCACCTTTTCCTCCTCTGGATTGGAATCATGGGAGTTTTATAAGTGAAAGGTTCGTGATTGACCATCCAGATGAGTCCTCCTTGGGAGACGTTAGATTGAAATCATTTATTGAAGTTCAAAGGTTTCAATCTAAGCCTTTAGATTAGGATTTCCTAAATGGTTAAAAACCCACTGTTTCCTCTTTCACTTTACTTTCCTTTTGGACTTCGTGTTTTTGCTGTGGAGAAGACGACGGTTGCAGAGGCTTTTCCAGATCTCTTTTCGACCTTCAAAGGAACTCCGACCCTGCTTATTGTTGCAAGTAAGTTCGTTTTTCTCTTCTGGTGATTTTTATCAACTTTATTCTCTGCTTGGTGTTATATTCTGAGAGTATTTTTCTTTTTTCTTTTCTTTGAACTATGTTTTTCATTTCTTCCCTTTAAGCCACTGTAACCGTAGCTTTCACTTAGTGCTAGGTGTTAAAAAGAGAGCTTTTAGACCCTCTATGACTTCTTCTGGTCATTCGTCTTCTGAGAATGAGACTGTTCGACCTCGGGGCAGTGAGGCTTCCTCTTCGGGGTATAGTGATACTGAGAGTGATACCTCTGTTGACCCTTCCTTGTCTCCTGGTGTTCGTCCGAACTTGCTTAGTGATGAGGAGTTTAGGACTTTAAGTATTCGTGGTCGGTTTAACAAAAACAGGCTAAGATGGCTGAAAAATCTTTCTCCTTTCGAACTTGCTTTTGAAAGAAATCGTCCTAGGACCTCCGAACATATAGATTTCGATCCAAGTACTTCAGGTCTCAACTTTTATCGTTCCGAGCTGACGGAGAGTGATTTGGAACTCATTCGAGCTCGTTATTCCATCCCAAATAATTTTGTGCTTAGAGTCCCTGCTTCCTCTGATCGGGCTCACCGACCTCATTTGGGGGAGTTTGTTGTGTATGAGGATGCCTTTGTCAGTGGTTTTAGGCTTACTGTGCACCCAGTTTTTGTAGATACTCTTAATCAATTTGGGATGTGTCCAGGGATGTTAGCGCCAAATAGTTGGCGTAACATACTTTGTTTTTGGGGCTTTTGTAAACTGAAGGAGGTCGGTGTGACTCCGACCTTAAATTTGTTCCTTCAATCTTTTATGCATAAGAAACAGGAGCAAAGTCGTTGGTTCTATCTTTCCAAAATGAATTGCTCTTCAGGATGGGAGGGTAATTTGTTGGGACAGGCACCCTTCCCTCAAATACTAAGGGTTGGAGGTCTAGATACTTCTTTGTTCGCCCTCCTTCTCCTTCTGATTTTCCGACCTCTTGGCCAAAAAGTCCTAGGGAAGGTTCAAATATTCCTCCTCCCCTTTCATCATCCGAGCAGGAAGCAAGGGATCGTATTCGGATGATCCCTACTGAAGATCGGAACTTGCTTGCTGTGAATGGATTTTGTCCGAAATATCCTAATATTCTTCATCATTGGGGTTTCTTGACCAGTAAGATGTATGCTTTTGCTTTTTTTCTTTAATTCATCTATATTTTGCCAAGTTAACTTACTCGGGAGGTGATGCAGTGTTGCTCAGTGAGGATGATCTTGCTGATGCTGCAGTTACTATGTTGGAGGTGGAGGCAAAGCATCCGACCAAGCCAGACAAAGTACTGGCTGATCAGGCTTCTCCATCTAAGGATAAGAAGACTGCTGCTAAAGATAAGTCATCTTCCTGTGTTCGGAAAGATAACCCTTCCGACTTCCCTCCCCGACCAACAAAGAAAGTGGCTAGTAAGAAGAGCTCAGATCATTCTGATCCTCACCCCTCTTTAGGAGAGGATGTTTCTGGTCAAGAGGTTCCAGCTAAGGTCAGGGCTTCAGGCTCCTCGGGCTCCACCAATATTCTTCGACCAAACTGGTCGTTGGATGGAAACTCTTCGGTATTCCGGGGTGAGTCTCCCTCGATGTCTAGAGTTGCCAATGAGTGGCTTGGTGGAGCTATCCTTCCGTTTGACTTTGAATATCTTCAAAGTTTTGGTCGTCTGCAAGCGCACAGTATTCCTGTGAGGTATGGATATTTCCTTCTTGTACTGAAGGTTACTTTTCTTTATTTCATTTGTAAACTCCTCGCCTTTTTGTGTGCAGGATGGTTTGTGCTTTGGTCCAATCTCTGGGTCAAAGCATTGACTCTGCTCGGCAAGACTATTCTGCTCTTCAGGAAGCCAATCAACGCAACAAGAGGTTGGAAGAGGAGCTGACCGCCCTGAAGTCCAACAACAGTGCCTTGATTGCTCAGGAGGCCGAGCTTCTCAGTGAGGTGGCTGCGCTAAAGGGGAGGAATGAAGCTATGGAGCTTGAGGAAACCTCTCTTCAGACATCCTTGGAAGAAACGCAAGGATCCTTGGTCGGTAGGGAGGCTGAGATTTCCAGTCTCCGAGCTAAGTTAGAGAGCTCGGATCATCAAGTTGCTAAATTGATGAAGGCAGCTGAGGAGAAAGCTCCTTGAGTATTTGAAGATATCCCCCACCAGTTTCGTAATGAAGTTATAAAAAGGTGGGTCAAGACAGCTGGCTGTAGGAAATTTATGACCAAGGTAGCTACGCCAGGATATATCTATACTCGGCGTCATACCTACCAAGGCCTTATTGCAGCTTTCAAGGATTTAGATTTAGAGAGATTTCAAAACTTGATTGATCCTGGAATCTATGACGATCTCAAGATTCCCCGACCTGCCTGGTGTGCTGATCGACCAAGGTTTCCCAAGGCTCAAGAGGTTGAAGTAGTTGATTTTCTGGATAACTGGGATCCCTTACCTGAGGCTGGCAGTTCAGACACCTCTTCCTCAAAAGGCAAAGCAGCTCAGAAAACAAAAGAGAAGCTTTAGAGCTTTGTTCTATCAAAGTCTTTTTTGTATGTATG
This sequence comes from Hakea prostrata, assembly GCF_041222555.1. Taxonomy (NCBI): domain Eukaryota; kingdom Viridiplantae; phylum Streptophyta; class Magnoliopsida; order Proteales; family Proteaceae; genus Hakea; species Hakea prostrata. The sequence continues at coordinate 24,479 of NW_028291343.1, forward strand.
GCCTTTTTGGCCTTTACTTTATTTTCTGTCTTTCTCCTTTTGTAATCTCTGCTTGTTCGGAATGAAGCAGTTTATTTAAGATTTCTTAGTTTGATCAATGCTTTTGTCTTTTCGAACATAATAGCTTGATTGTTTGTGTTTTTGATAAAGAGTTAAATCTTTTTTGTGCCCAAGTGACTTAGGGCTTTTTATGCCTAAGTTGCTTAAGGCTTTTCTTCCCGACCTTAGTAGGTCGGTGGCCAAAGTGACTTAGGTCTTTTTGTGCCTAAGTGACTTAAGGCTTTTCTTCCCGATCTTATTAGGTCGGTGGCCTAAGTGACATAGGTCTTTTTGTGCCTAAGTGACTTAGGGCTTTTCTTCCTGATCTTAGTAGGTCGGTTGTGTTGGTGCAACCTAGAGGGGGGGTGATTAGGTTGCAACTAGTGGATTGTCCCAATTTTTCGGTTTGTGCGGAAATACAAAGTAAATTGAAAATCCAAATGAAATTAAACAATACAATCAACCACAAGACAAGTATTTTATAGTGGTTCGACTTTGCAAGTCTACGTCCACTCCTCTCTTGGCCTTAAGAGAGTATTCCACTAGTGATTCTCTTTCAATACAATGGGTAGAGATCAAACCCTTTACAATCTTTGTTACGGGGCAAAGCACCCTTTACAATCTTTGTTTATCTTAGGGCAAGAGCACCCTCTTCAATCTTTGTTCATGGGCAAGAGCACCCAACCAATCTTTGTTCACGGGCAAGAGTACCCAAAACCAATTCTAATCTACCTAGAATAGAATTGAAAACAGTTACAAGAGAAGGATGTTACCTTAACAAGAGGTGTGACACTTTACCTCTTGTGTGTGTGTGATGCAATAAGAGTTGTATGCTCAAGATATGAAATGCATGCACCACCAAAGCCTTCAATCACCTCAAGCTTGACTTCCACAAGCTTACTTTAACACCTTGGTATGTTCTTCAAGGTTGGGGAGAAGGTGAAAGGCAAAGCACAAGGCTTTCTTGCAATTTGAGAGCTTTAGGATCACTTGGGGAGTGGGTGATCAAGTGTGAGTGTTGTTTTTCTCAAATGAGGTGAATTGTGTTTATATAGAGCACCTTTGAGTGCCAAAACCCAATCCCCAACGGATAGAAAACGGACACATTTTTGTCCTATTTTTCAGCCCCCAGACGGACGTCCGTCTGCCCAGACGGAAATTCCGCGCCTGCCGGACGGTCGTCGGCCTTCGTTGTTTTCTGAGAAACAGAGTTATCAGTGCAGACGAACATCCGTCTGCTCAGACGGCTATCCGTCTGAACTCTATTTTGCTGGCTTAAGTTGGGGCTGGGACATGGCTTGGGTTTTTGGACTTTTTGGTCAACCCTAAGCATTGTACACCTCACTAACATGTCCTAGGTCACTCTAGTAATATGAATTACATATAATTGATGCATTTACATGAATGTGTATGCGAGAGTGTCCTAAGCCCTAATTCAACCTAAGTCTTGATCTTCGACTTGATCTTCGACTTGATTTTGTGCAATGGTTTTCATGTCCATCTTGGCATGGTCATCTTGACTTAGACTTCATGTCCATCTTCATGTCTATCTTGGCATGATCTTGGCTTTGACTTGCATATGGCTTTGACTTGGAGTTGGTCCACTTGTTCTCATCTTGAACTAAAACATCATAACTCAATATAGCCATTAGTAATTCATGCTTATTATCATCAAAACCAATAGAGGCTGATGTGGCAAATGCTGACATGACATTTCCCAACAATCTCCCCCTTTTTTATGATGATAAACACATGAATGATTGGAAAATATGAATGATAATTAATAGCAAATAAACACTTATTCATATGCATGTTATTTTCATGTTTTTCCATGGTGAATTCTAATTCATGTTTGTTATCATCAAAACATGGTGAATTCAAGTTTCATGTTTGTTATCATCAAAACCAATGGAGGCCGATGTGGCAAAATGCTGACATGGCATTTTCCAACAATCTCCCCCTTTTTGATGATGACAAACACATGAATGAGGGAAAATATGAATGATCATTAATAGCAGTCGATGCTCATTCATATGCATGTTATGACATGTTTTCCCATGAATTATTATCTAATTCATTCATGCGGTTTTCTCCCCCTTTTGTCATCAACAAACAATATAGGAGCTAATGAATCATCTGATTCAAAATTTTATAATTTATAGAATTTTTCTCCCCCTTTTGTTATCAACAAAATATAGGAGATGCTTCTCCACAAATAACTCTCCCCCTTTGTTATCAACAAAAACAATGCATGAAATGCTCTCCCTCAATTAACTCTCCCTTTGTCATTGACACAAGCATGAAGTGCTCCCCCTCAAATAATTCTCCCTTCTTAACTTATGCACCCCCTGAATTAATGCATAAGTTAACAACTTCCCTCCCTCACATATGCACTATCCCCCTACATGAATGCATAAAAGGAAAGAGAATGACATACTCTTTCTTAATACCCTTTTTCAAGGTCCTTAATAATTTTGAACAATACTCCAAATGAGTTGTCCCTATCAATGTCATCTATTAATCCATTATCATTATTGCTAATGGAATTAGGATTATGGGAAGAATTTACCTCAAGGTCTTCTTGTTCTTCCATGGACTTTGCCATTAGAGCCAAGTTGATTCTTTCTTCCTTGGACTCCTCCTCTTCTTCCTCCTCACTTGTGTTGTAGGATATGTTAGCCATATACGGGCACTCGGACTTGATGTGGCCCGGTTTCCTACACATGTTACAAGTGACATTAGAAACATAACCTTTTTTCTTAGAAGGATCTTTACCTTTGTGCTCCTTAGAAGACTCTCCTTTGTGAAGATACTTCCCTCTTTTCTTTTTGAGAAGTCTCTTGAATTCTTTGGCGATTTGGTAGTGTAAAACCCAGCCCTAACCTTGACCCGGAAACCTTGTTATTTGTAGGTCCGATGACCCGGAGTAAAGTAAGAAGGCAGCTTTGGGCCATCCCAGTGGAGGACTTGGTGTCTGGCTTTGAATCCATGAAAGTTGATGATGAAGTTCTATTTATGGAAACTGAATCTTGATGAAGATCGGATTAGTTGATGGACTTGGAGTGCTCTCTATCTTGGTTTGAAGGCATTTCTACCTATTAGGTAAGTCACTTGACATGTGTGCAAAACCCCTTTGGATTGGATTTGATCTGGGCCTTCAATTCCCTGTTTTGGACTTGCTGTCAGCATTGGTCGACTGATTGGTCGACTGGGCCAGTCGACCAATCCACTCGACCAATGAGTGCTGTCTTTGGCAATTAGGTTTTTCTTGCTCTATTTAAGTCCAATCTCGAGTCCACTTCATATTTGCTGCCTCCAAACTCTTTGGAACGAACCAAAGACCTCTGCAAGTCATCTCCCTTGCATCCTTGGTGTTTTCTTGACGGATCTTCGTCGAAACTCTTCCTTTTGCATCAAAAGGTATGTCTACTCTCTTTTCTTCTCCTCCATCTTTGTTTTTCTTTCCTTTTTGAGTTGAGACAGTAGAAGAGATGCTGCATTCTCTGTTGCAAACATCTCTGAACATGTTCTCATGATCATCCTAAGGATTTGAGGCTAGAACAATGATCTTAACCATGATCATTGCAAGCTTTTGAAGGAATCATGATCAAACCATGATCTAATCTTGTTAAAATTCTGATTTGAATTCTGATCTCTTTGGATCTTCTATATTGATCATGTTAGTAGTTAATTACTGTGTTTTCTTTCCATGATCCATAATCTATCAATTTCTAGTTGTTCTCTTCTACCATACTATGTGTTCTTCATGAAGCATGGTAGTTACATTTATGGTAGGTTTTATTTCCTTATTTAGATTTATGCTTCTAAGCCTTGTTCCTTGAAGATCTAAGTATGTTTTCATGATACCTTTACCTGAAGCAATGATCCATCCTCCTATTGTTCTTGTCTTTGATTTCTATTTCGAATTCATCAAGATCCATGGTTGATCTAATTATGGTAACTTTTTGTTTCCTAATTTGGATCTTGAAGTCTTGAATTGATTGGTGTTTTGAAGTCCCCTATATGTTAAAATACTACTGATGTAGTTTACCCCTTGATTAGTACCCTTTTGAACCACCAAATTCGGATTTCATATCTTAAAACTCGCTTTTTTAGGCTATCGTCCGCATTGGTCGACTGATTGGTCGATCTGGACCAATCGACCAATCCACTCGACCAATGAGTACAAGCAACTCCAGAATTGGTCCGTGTTGGATGTTTGGTATCTTTTCTGTTAGGGATCTTTCCTAATATGTTGTATATACTTGTTTAGGACCTCCTTCTCAAGTTTGCCAAGATCTTACTTGATTTCTTAGGATTCCTTTGCGAGTTATAAAAGGTAAGGATGGTTATTTCCTTAATTACATAGATAGCATGAATCTAGTTTCTATATTTGAATATCATTGACATGTTTCCTAAATTAGATTCTTACAATGATATACTACTGTTGCATAACTTTGATTACAGTAGCATTACTTATTCATATTAAATTGATTCATGTATGATTTACTTACCAATTATATACAAGTGATTGTAATTATTGATTTCTTTCCATATATGAAGTTACCATATATGTGATGATATGAATTGATGCATGTGTATGCTTAAGTATGGTTTGGAAAGGAGAGGTGTCCTTTTGACATTTCTGTCCTTGGACTACTACGGGAATATTATGGGATGTTTCCGGAGATGCCCTCTGGACACCTTCCTAAACTGTTGGATGACATATCTAGGATTGTCTAGTAGTGTTTGGCTAGGATGTCCTGTTATGTCGACCCTAATCGGAGGGGTATTGAGACCGAACGACCCGTGGTAGCAATGGGGATTCATGGGCGCTCAAGACCGGTAACCAACCCGTGAGAGGACAGGAATCACATTGTGGGGGCCATTTATTGGTAGGGTTGCATATGGTTAGACTTGGGCTCACGGGCGCTTAAGACCGGTAACCAACCCGTGAGAGGACGTGAGAGCTTCCCGTTTACCATATGTGGATAACCAATAGGGTTGATGAGTCCGTAGTCAGTGACTATGAGGACTCTAGTGTGAAGGATACCGGAATGGATCGTCAGGGACGAGGAATGGACGTATCTGGATCCGACTTGATGTAACTAAGTAGAAGACTTGCATTTGGCTAGGTTTTACCCCGACATGCGCCAAGATTTATACCAAATGGTTGTGAGAGAGTGTGTTGACTTAACCCCCTGCCATGGTTTGTCCCGAGGGATGAAGGACCCATTACCAATCGGCTGCTCAAGACCGGTGAAATGATCCGTGAGAGAATCCAAGATATCTTAAATGGTTGAGGATGTGAGTGGACTTTCCTAAAGAAGTACGGTGCTATGACTTAAAGCATGTCTGCCAATAGAGACCAGCATACATAGAGTTAGATTCATTCATTCATTGTTTGTCTCATATCATATTGCATTTATGTTTGTTATGGAATCCTGCCATTTATGTTATTATGGATTTTTATCGCTTTACCGAGTTTCTTTGAAACTCATTCCTTTATTGTACAATGTTTGTTAGACTATCCTGCAGGTACCGAGTACTATGACGGTCCCTATGAAGAAGCGCAAGGCGAAGAGGCATATCTCCAGGAAGGTGATTGCGGTTACCACAATTACACTGAAGATCCCGCGAGTGGTTATGCTCCGTACGATGCTTAGTCCGACCATTGAGTGGAAGCGTCCTTGTGCCATTTATGAGATTTACACTTATAAGGATGTGGTCTATAAAGTGGAGAACAATTTAGTTACCCAATGTACTTGCTACTGGGATTAGATTTTGTCTAGGTTATTCTTTTAGAGCTACTTTTCCGCTGGTTGTAGAGTGGGATTTTTGCCTCACTTTACTTATCTGTTTGACACTCTGACTATATCTATTATTCTGATTCATTTATGATTCATTCTTTCTTTATTGGATCTATGGTTTATCTTCCGCACTTTTATTATGATTGTTAATGATTATGTTATTGTTTATGTGGGAGGTTGATCACTCAATACCTGATCTTCGGGCTGTGGATCACACTCTCGGGTATGCCAGATAGGGTACCGGCTGGGAGGACGTGAGAGGTAGAGCTCACTGTCCAAGTCTTCTTCTTCACTCTCACTTTCTTCTTCTTCCTTGGTGGCACTCTTTAGAGCTATGGACCTCTTCCTTCGATCCTGCTGCACACTTGCTTGCTTGTCTTCTTCAAGCTCCGCTTCATGAGCTAGCAAAGATCCCATTAGCTCATCAATGGTAATTTTGGACAGATTCCCCGCTTCTTGAATTGTTGTCCTTTTGGGTCTCCATGAGGGTGGAAGAGCTCTCAGAATTCTTCTAGTTATGTCCTCATTTGCCAATTCTTTTCCAAGGCTATACAACTTGTTCACAATGTTAGTAAATCTACTAAATAAAGAAGTAATATCCTCATAATCTAACATTTTAAACTCTTCATATTGAAGCATGTAGATGTCTAAGTTCATCCTTTTGATATGATCAGTCCCTTCATATGTGACTACCAACTTATCAAAAATTTCTTTGGCAGTTTTGCAAATGCCACATCTATTGTAGACTTTTTCACTTAACGCACATTGCAAAAACATTTTTGCTTTGTGGTTTAATTGAATTTTGACCTTGTCGATCGAAGTCCACTCGGTTCTAAGTTTGGGTACCTTATGGCCACGTTCATCTGTTTTGAGAACCTCATTTGGTCCACATGTTATGACGTTCCACACATCGATATCATGTGCACACACAAAGTCTTCAAACCTATTTTTCCAATAGGCAAAGTCTTCTCCATCAAAGTATGGAGGTTTAGCGGTGTTAAAACCTTCGGTTCTTGAAGGAACTTCATAAAAAGGAAAGGCCATGATCTTTGACTCTTTTAAAAATTGATTTCAATCTTAATTTCCTGCTCTGATACCAATTGTTGGTGCAACCTAGAGGGGGGGTGATTAGGTTGCAACTAGTGGATTGTCCCAATTTTTCGGTTTGTGCGGAAATACAAAGTAAATTGAAAATCCAAATGAAATTAAACAATACAATCAACCACAAGACAAGTATTTTATAGTGGTTCGACTTTGCAAGTCTACGTCCACTCCTCTCTTGGCCTTAAGAGAGTATTCCACTAGTGATTCTCTTTCAATACAATGGGAAGAGATCAAACCCTTTACAATCTTTGTTACGGGGCAAGAGCACCCTTTACAATCTTTGTTTATCTTAGGGCAAGAGCACCCTCTTCAATCTTTGTTCACGGGTAAGAGCACCCAACCAATCTTTGTTCACGGGCAAGAGTACCCAAAACCAATTCTAATCTACCTAGACTAGAATTGAAAACAGTTACAAGAGAAGGATGTTACCTTAACAAGAGGTGTGGCACTTTACCTCTTGTGTGTGTGTTATGCAATAAGAGTTGTATGCTCAAGATATGAAATGCATGCACCACCAAAGCCTTCAATCACCTCAAGCTTGACTTCCACAAGCTTACTTTAACACATTGGTATGTTCTTCAAGGTTGGGGAGAAGGTGAAAGGCAAAGCACAAGGCTTTCTTGCAATTTGAGAGCTTTAGGATCACTTGGGGAGTGGGTGATCAAGTGTGAGTGTTGTTTTTCTCAAATGAGGTGAATTGGGTTTATATAGAGCACCTTTGAGTGCCAAAACCCAATCCCCAACGGATAGAAAACAGACACATTTTTGTATTGTTTTTCAGCCCAGACGAACGTCCGTCTGGTCAGACGGTCATCCGTCTCAAAAGTATCCGTTGCGAACAGCTGTAGAGGATATTCTCTTTAAACTAGCCGTTATAGTCAAATCTGGGCCAGACGAACATCCGTCCGGCTCGGATCGCTCGGGACGGACATCCGTCTGCCCCAGACGGTCATCCGCCCGGCTCGGATCGGCTGACTCGGACGGACATCCGTCTACCGGACGGAAATTCCGTCTGGCCTTCTGTTGTTTTCTGAGAAACAGAGTTATGAGTACAGACGGACATCCGTCTGCTCAGACGGCTGTCCGTCTGAACTCTATTTTGCTGGCTTAAGTTGGGGCTGGGACATGGCTTGGGTTTTTGGACTTTTTGGTCAACCCTAAGCATTGTACACCTCATTAACATGTCCTAGGTCACTCTAGTAATATGAATTACATATAATTCATGCATTTACATGAATGTGTATGCGAGAGTGTCCTAAGCCCTAATTCAACCTAAGTCTTGATCTTCGACTTGATTTTGTACAACGGTCTTCATGTCCATCTTGGCATGGTCATCTTGACTTAGACTTCATGTCCATCTTCATGTCTATCTTGGCATGATCTTGGCTTTGACTTGCATATGGCTTTGACTTGGAGTTGGTCCACTTGTTCTCATCTTGAACTAAAACATCATAACTCAATATAGCCATTAGTAATTCATGCTTATTATCATCAAAACCAATAGAGGCTGATGTGGCAAATGCTGACATGGCATTTCCCAACAATCTCCCCCTTTTGATGATGATAAACTCATGAATGATTGGAAAATATGAATGATAATTAATAGCAAATAAATACTCATTCATATGCATGTTATTTTCATGTTTTTCCATGGTGAATCTAATTCATGTTTGTTATCATCAAAACATGGTGAATTCAAGTTTCATGTTTGTTATCATCAAAACCAATGGAGGCCGATGTGGCAAAATGCTGACATGGCATTTTCCAACAGGTTGCCTAAGTGACTTAGGTCTTTTGTGCCTAAGTGACTTAGGGCTTTGGTGCCTAAGTGACTTAGGGCTTTTCGTGCCTAAGTTGCTTAGGGCTTTTCTTCCCGATCTTACTAGGTCGGTTGCCTAAGTGACTTAGGTCTTTTGTACCTAAGTGACTTAGGGCTTTGGTGCCTAAGTAATTAGGGCTTTTCGTGCCTAAGTTGCTTAGGGCTTTTTTTCCCGATCTTAGTAGGTCGGTGGCCTAAGTGACTTAGGTCTTTTTGTGCCTAAGTGACTTAGGGCTTTTGTGCCTAATCGACTTAGGGCTTTTTTTTCCGACCTTAGTAGGTTGGTTTATGAATTTTAACTTCTGTTGATCATCTTAGCTAGGTATTGTGGCTTGAGCTGTGATGATATGTTGAAACTTCAAAAACTTTATTCAATGGAAGAAAAATTCATAATGTCTGAATCACGGACTACTGTGTGAATATCTAAACTGAAAGAAAAAAACTGTAAAGAAAATTCCAAGATTTGTTGAGGATTTTATACTATTGATAGTATTTCCTCAAGTTGTTTGAATTCCAAGTCCGGGGTATTAGTTGCCCGGTCTCTGGATCTCGCAGCTTGTATGCTCCCGGGGCAACTTGTTGCACTACAATGTACGGTCCTTCCCAGTTTGGAGCAAGCTTTCCTTGATTTGTAGGATCGAAAGCAGATGATTTACGAAGGACTAGATCTCTAGGGAGATATTGTCGCAGTTTAACCCTTGCATTGTAATGTGTTGCAATGCGTCTTTGGTATTCTTCCAAGCGATATTGTGGTTTATCTCTGACTTCCTCAATGAAGTCTATGTTTGCCCTCATTCCTTCGATGTTTGCTTCTTCATTGAATTCTTCTTCTCTGATAGATCCGACCTTAACCTCGACGGGAATCCGAGCTTCGACTCCATAAGCTAGTCAGAATGGAGATTCGCCGGTGGTCGTTCTGGCAGTAGGTCAGTAAGACCACAGTACTTTAGGTAACTCTTCTACCCATCTGCCTTTAGACTGGTCCAATCTTTTCTTCAATCCTTCAAGCATTGATCTATTAGTAACTTCTACTTGACCATTACTTTGTGGATATGCTACAGAGGACCAACGATGTTCTATGCCTTGCTCTTTACAGAATCGTTCGAATTTAGCATTTTCGAACTGTTTACCGTGGTCGGTGACAATGATTTTTGGGATACCATACCGATACATGATATTATGTGTGACGAATTTTTTTCATCTGGTCGGTATTAATGGATGCCAGTGCTTCAGCCTCCACCCATTTAGTAAAGTAATCGATTGCCACCACTAGGTATTCTCTGCTTCCTGAGGCCTTTGGTAGTTTTCCTACCAAGTGTCACGTCCTCCCAGCCGGTACCCTAACTGGCATACCCGAGAGTGTGATCCACAGCCCCGAAGATCAAGTAATGAGGAAATCATCCTCCCACATATATAGTTACATAATCATAAACAGGAAATAATCAGGGTTTAAATAGTATAACAAAATATTAAAGCCAAGAAATGAATAATCAATATAATCAGAGTGCAAAATGATACCAGATGTAATCACATCAAAAGAAGTAGAGTGAGGCGGAAACTCACTCCACAAAATACAGCGGAACGCAGAATGTAAGTCTAAAAGAAATAATATCTAAAACAATGGAACTAAGATAAAATTCTAACATCAGGGTTTTCTATTCTATAAATAACGTCTTCAAAATAGTGGACTTCATCAATCCATTTGAGATGTTCCACGTATACGTTGTCTTTAATCGTAGTACGCATCTTGATCAACTGAGGAATCATCAAAGTAATCTTGATGGTTGCCAACACCTTGCGTGTAGTACGCTTCATTGGCTTTCGCTTCATCGAACTATTTGCCATAGGATTCAGTACCTGCAGAATAGTCTAACAATGTACAAAAGGAATGAGTTTTGAAGAAACTTAGTAAGGCAAGTTAATCCATAACAACGTAAACAACATGTGGCAAAACATAACAAGATGCAATGCAATATGAAACAGATAATGTATGAATGCATCTAACTCTATGTATGCTGGTCTCTATGGCAGACATGCTTTAAGTCATAGCACCGTACTTCTTTGGGTAGGTTCGCTCACACCTTCAACCATTTAAGATATCTTGGGTTCCCTCAACCATTTAAGATATCTTGGGCAGCCGGTTGGTAATGGGTTCTGCATCCCTTTCGAACAAACCATGGTAGGGGGTTAAGTCAACACACTCTCTCACAACCATTTGGTCAACACACTCGCATGTCAGGGAAAAGCCTAGCCCAATGCAAGTCATCTAATCAGTTACATCAAGTCAGGTCCAGATACTTCCATTCCTCCCCTCTCGGGATCCTTTCCGGTATCCTTTCCACTAGAGTCAGTGTATCCGACTCTCTCAAATATGGACTCATCAACCCTATTGGTTATCCACATATGGTAAATGGGAAGCTCTCATGTCCCCTCATGGATATAACTCACCGGTCTCGAGCGCCCATGAGCCCAAGTCTAGCCATATGCAACCCTCCAATACATGGCCCCCACAATGTGATTCCCGTCCTCTCACAGGTTGGTTACCGGTCTTGAGCGCCCGTGAATCCCCATTGTTGCCACGGGTCGTTCGGTCTCAATACCCTTCCAAATCGGGTCTGATATAACAGGGGTATAACCTAGCCAAACACTACTAGACATCCCTAGGTATGACAACCAATGATTCGGGAAAGTGTCGATGGGCAACCTCGGAAACATCCCATACTATTTCCGATAATGTCCAAGGACAGAAGTGTCAAAAGGACACCTCCCAATCCCAAACCAAACTTAATCAAACACATTCTTAGATCAGTCATGACATACACAACCAGTAGTTCATCATATAAAAGAGAATGTAAAAGAAAAATCAGATTAAGCAGTAATAAGTAATTCATATAACATGAATAATGAAAAAGATGATATAAACAAGTGCTACTGTTCTCACAGTAGGAGATCAGAATTAAAGTACAACAATAGTAGGTAATCTCATAGTTTCACAAAGTAAAAACCAGAGAACAAGTAATCTATGCAGTTAAGGAATAACTGTCCTTACCTTCTAATTCGCAAAGGAACTTAGAGAATCAAGTAAGACCTTGACTAAACCTGAGAAAAGAGTCTTAAACAAGTGTATACTATGAGTTAGGAAAGATACATGGAAGGAAAGATTACAATTCAATCAAAACAGACCAAGAATGGGGTTGTTGTACCCATTGGTCGACTGATTGGTCTATTGCCCCAGTCGACCAACAAAGACAGTAGCCTAAAAAAAACAGAATTTTTAGAATATGAATCCGAATTTGGTGGTTCAAAAGGGTACAAAATAAGGGGGAAACTTTAATGAAAACATCTAAGTCTATAGAGGACAACAAACCATTAATCAAATCAAGTTTCCAGGTCACAACTCAGGGAATCGAAAGTTAACCTAATTAGGTTAAACATAGATTATGACGGAAAAATATAACATGATCAAGGGTAAGGAAATAAAATTAATAGGTTACAATTCTAGTAAAGAAAATAAAGTGAGAGTCTTCTAACATGATCAAAATAGGGGTTCTTGATCTTACCCAAGAAATTAGGGTTTCACCCTTTTTGGTTCCCATGAAAAAGGTTGAGATCACAGGAAGGAGGGAATTGATGATAGGCCAATTACAACAAGAAGAATTAAAGAATATTGAATTTAGATCAACCTCCACATTACCCATGAGGTTTCCCTCACATGGGGGTTTTACCAAAAGGTTCCCCTGATGACCACACAAGGTTAGGGTTTCAAGGGTTAGGGTTTCCAGGATTCAATTGGCAAGGGTTGAGATCATGATGATGATCATGGATCTCAAGGAACATGATGAGATCATGGAATAGATGGTTGCAAGAATGCAGCATCATCTTCCTGATCTCAATCAAGAACAAATTCAAGAAAAGAAAAATCAGAAAGAGAGAGGAAAGAGATCATACACATACCTTTGATGCAGGAGGATGAGGATTGCTTGAGTTCTTGCGAGATATCAACCAAGGATGCAAGGGAAACGATTAGATTAGGGTTCTAACTCGTTCCAGAGGCTTAGGAGGTAGATGAGGCGGAGTATTCCCGAGATTAGATTTAAATAGAGTAGCCATGATTCAAATTTCAAAGAATCAATTGGTCGATTGATTGGTCGACTAGTCCAGTCGACCAATGAGTCGACCAATCAGAACAGCAACTTTAAAACAGGGAATTGAAGGCTCAGATCAAGTCCAAACATCAAGGGGTTTTGCACACACCTAAAGTGACATACCCAGTAGGTAGAAATGCCTTCGAACCAATACAGAGAGCACTCCAAGTCCATCAACTAATCCAATCTTCATCAGTGTGCAGTTTCCATAGCAGGGACACTAACATCCATACTCAAGGATTCCACTCCAGCCATCAAGTCTTCAACTGAAATTGTAAAACCCAGCCCTAACCTTGACCCGGAAACCTTGTTATTTGTAGGTCCGATGACCCGGAGTAAAGTAAGAAGTCAGCTATGGGCCATCCCAGTGGAGGACTTGGTGTCTGGCTTTGAATCCATGAAAGTTGATGATGAAGTTCTATTTATGGAAACTGAATCTTGATGAAGATCTGATTAGTTGATGGACTTGGAGTGCTCTCTATCTTGGTTCGAAGGCATTTCTACCTATTAGGTAAGTCACTTGACTTGTGTGCAAAACCCCTTTAGGATTGGATTTGATCTGGGCCTTCAATTCCCTGTTTTGGATTTGCTGTCAGCATTGGTCGACTGATTGGTCGACTGGGCCAGTCGACCAATCCACTCGACCAATGAGTGCTGTCTTTGACAATTAGGTTTTTCTTGCTCTATTTAAGTCCAATCTCGAGTCCACTTCGTATTTGCTGCCTCCAAACTCTCTGGAACGAACCAAAGACCTCTGCAAGTCATCTCCCTTGCATCCTTGGTGTTTTCTTGACGGATCTTCGTCGAAACTCTTCCTTTTGCATCAAAAGGTATGTCTACTCTCTCTTCTTCTCCTCCATCTTTGTTTTTCTTTCCTTTTTGAGTTGAGACAGTAGAAGAGATGCTGCATTCTCTGTTGCAAACATCTCTGAACATGTTCTCATGATCATCCTAAGGATTTGAGGCTAGAACAATGATCTTAACCATGATCATTGCAAGCTTTTGAAGGAATCATGATCAAACCATGATCTAATCTTGTTAAACTTCTGATTTGAATTCTGATCTCTTTGGATCTTCGATATTGATCATGTTAGTAATTAATTACTGTGTTTTCTTTCCATGATCCATAATCTATCAATTTCTAGTTGTTCTCTTCTACCATACTATGTGTTCTTCATGAAGCATGGTAGTTACATATATGGTAGGTTTTATTTCCTTATTTAGATTTATGCTTCTAAGCTTTTTCCTTGAAGATCTAAGTATGTTTTCATGATACCGTTACCTGAAGCAATGATCCATCCTCCTATTGTTCTTGTCTTTGATTTCTATTTCGAATTCATCAAGATCCATGGTTGATCTAATTATGGTAACTTTTTGTTTCCTAATTTGGATCTTGATATCTTGATTTGATTGGTGTTTTGAGGTCCCCTATATGTTAGAATACTAATGATGTAGTTTACCCCGTGATTAGTACCCTTTTGAACCACCAAATTCGGATTTCATATCTTAAAACTCTTTTTTTTTAGGCTACTGTCTGCATTGGTCGACCAATCCACTCGACCAATGAGTACAGCAACTCCAGAATTGGTCTGTGTTGGATGTTTTGGTATCTTTTCTGTTAGGGATCTTTCCTAATATGTTGTATACACTTGTTTAGGACCTTCTTCTCAAGTTTGCCAAGATCTTACTTGATTTCTTAGGATTCCTTTGCGAGTTATAAAAGGTAAGGATGGTTATTTCCTTAATTACATAGATAGCATGAATCTAGTTTCTATATTTGAATATCATTGATATGATTCCTAAATTAGATTCTTATAATGATATACTACTGTTGCATAACTTTGATTACAGTAGCATTACTTATTCATATTAAATTGATTCATGTGTGATTTACTTACCAATTATATACAAGTGATTGTAATTATTGATTTCTTTCCATATATGAAGTTACCATATATGTGATGATATGAATTGATGCATGTGTATGCTTAAGTATGGTTTGGAAAGGAGAGGTGTCCTTTTGACACTTCTGTCCTTGGACTACTACGGGAATATTATGGGATGTTTCCGGAGATGCCCTCTGGACACCTTCCTAAACTGTTGGATGACATATCTAGGATTGTCTAGCAGTGTTTGGCTAGGATGTCCTGTTATGTCAGACCCTAATCGGAGGGGTATTGAGACCGAACGACCCGTGGTAGCAATGGGGATTCATGGGCGCTCAAGACCGGTAACCAACCCGTGAGAGGACAGGAATCACATTGTGGGGGCCATTTATTGGTAGGGTTGCATATGGTTAGACTTGGGCTCACGGGCGCTTAAGACCGGTAACCAACCCGTGAGAGGACGTGAGAGCTTCCCGTTTACCGTATGTGGATAACCAATAGGGTTGATGAGTCCGTAGTCAGGGACTATGAGGACTCTAGTGTGAAGGATACCGGAAAGGATCGTCGGGGACGAGGAATGGACGTATCCGGATCGACTTGATGTAACTAAGTAGAAGACTTGCATTTGGCTAGGTTTTACCCCGACATGCGCCAAGACTTATACCAAATGGTTGTGAGAGAGTGTGTTGACTTAACCCCTTGCCATGGTTTGTCCTGAGGGATGAAGGACCCATTACCAATCGGCTGCTCAAGACCGGTGAAATGATCCGTGAGAGAATCCAAGATATCTTAAATGGTTGAGGATGTGAGTGGACTTTCCTAAAGAAGTACGGTGCTATGACTTAAAGCATGTCCGCCAATAGAGACCAGCATACATAGAGTTAGATTCATTCATTCATTGCTTGTCTCATATCATATTGCATTTATGATTGTTCCGGAATCCTGCCATTTATGTTATTATGGATTTTAATCGCCTTCTTGAGTTTCTTTGAAACTCATTCCTTTATTGTACAATGTTTGTTAGACTATCCTGCAGTGCGAGTACTATGACGGTCCCTATGAAGAAGCGCAAGGCGAAGAGGCATATCTCCAGGAAGGTGATTGCGATTACCACAATTACTCTGAAGATCCCGCGAGTGGTTATGCTCCGTACGATGCTTAGTCCGACCATTGAGTGGAAGCATCCTTGTGCCATTTATGAGATTTACACTTATAAGGATGTTGTCTATAAAGTGGAGAACAATTTAGTTACCCAATGTACTTGCTACTGGGATTAGATTGTGTCTAGTTTATTCTTTTAGAGCTACTTTTCTGCTGGTTGTAGAGTGGGATATTTGCCTCACTTTACTTATCTGTTTGACACTCTGATTATATCTATTATTCTGATTCATTTATGATTCATTCTTTCTTTATTGGATCTATGGTTTATCTTCCGCACTTTTATTATGATTGTTCATGATTATGTTATTGTTTATGTGGGAGGTTGATCACTCGATACCTGATCTTCGGGCTGTGGATCACACTCCCGGGTATGCCAGATAGGGTACCGGCTGGGAGGGCGTGACAGAAATGGCCCAAAGTTGACTTCTTGCCTTACTTCGGGTTGCTAGACCTACAAACAACAGGGTTTTCGGGTCAAGGTTAGGGCTGGGTTTCACACCAAGTCTATCCCCCACCTGGCGAAAGGAATCGCAGAGATGGTTGATGTTAGAGGCATTGCGGGGGCATGAGGTATGTTGGCGTGCGCTGGCACTTGTCACATTTGTGGACATGAGCTTTCGAATCTTCTTGTAGCGTGGGCCAGTAGTATCCTTGCCTTATTACCTTGTCTACTAAGGCTCTGGCTCCTATCTAACCTCCACAGTTTCCTTCATGAATTTCTTTTAGGATTACAGCTGCCTCTGGAGCCCCTACACATCGTAACAATGGTCGGGTTAGAGACTTTTTGTATAACTTCTCATTTCTGACGGTGTATCTGACTGCTCTTTGCTTTACAGTTCTAGCTTCTTTTGGATCTTCTGGTAGTAAATCACTTTCTAGATAATTGATTATTGGAGTCATTCAACCATGCTCGGTCTGTATGTGCATCTGGTCGGTCAGACTGATGCTTGGAAACTATAATTCTTCCATATATACGAATGGGTCTGCCTCCAATTCATCCGTAGCCAACCTAGATAAAGCATCTGCCTGCTCATTTTCTGCTCTAGGGACTTGTTGGATTTTAATGTCATTGAAGAATTGTCTATATTGGTTGACCATGGTCAGATATTTAGTCATCCTATTTTCTTTTGCTTCATATAACCCATTCACTTGATTCACAATTAGTTGTGAGTCGCTTCTGACTTCGATGTTCTGAATATCAAGGGCTTTTGCTATATGAAGACCTGCTATCAGTGCTTCGTATTCTGCTTCATTGTTCGATGCCCTGAATTGGAAGCGTAGTGCATAACGTATTTGGAATCCTCCTGGACTTATTAGGAGCAAACCTACTCCACTCCCTTGTGCGTTGCTAGAACCATCCACTGAAAGTATCCATCTTTTGATATTTTCGGAGGTAGCCTCTTCTTCTTGCTCATGCTTTGGTTCAGGAGTTTCAAGGATGAAATCAGCTAGGACCTGTGCTTCAATAGCTGGTCTTGGTCGAAACTCTGTCTAATGCTCGCTCAGCTCAACTGCCCATGATACCAGTCTTCCGGCCAAGTCTGGTCGGTGCAGTATTTTCTTTAAGGGAAAATTTGTTAATACTGCAATAGGATGTGACTGAAAATATGGCCTCAGTTTTCTGGCTGCTATGACCAAGGCCAAAGCTTGCTTGTCCACCTTTGGATATCTTGTTTCAGCATCAAGGAGTACATGGCTCACGTAGTAAACAGGATTTTGTTGTTTTCCTTCATCTTGCACTAGTACTGCGCTAACAGCCAAGGGCGAAGTTGCCAGGTAGATGATCAGTTCCTTTCCTGTGGTCGGTTTACGAGCAGGGGTGGAGTAGTTAGCTTTTCTTTCAGATGCTTGAAAGCCTGCTGACACTCCTTGCTCCACTCTGGTACTCCTTTTTTGGAAATGCTTTTCAGAGCTTGAAAGAAAGGAGAACATCTCTCTCCTGATCGGGCTATGAACCTGCTTAAGGCTGCCACCCGACCAGTGAGACTTTGTATCTCTTTGACGCTTTTTGGTGGTTTCATTTCTTGTATGGATTTTATCTTCTCCGGATTAGCTTCTATTCCCCTTTGGGATACCATGAATCCCAGAAAATTTTCCGGAGGAACCCCAAAAAAAAACGGTTTTTTTGGGGGGGGGGGGTTTTTTTTTTGGGGGGGGGGCCCCCACAAAGTCCGGGGGGGGTGGGGGGGGGGGGGGGTGTGTGTGGGCTTTCGGGCGGGGGGGGGGCGTGTCCCCCTTCTTTTTGCCCCCCCTTCCCCCTGTTTTTTTTTTTTTCTGCCCCCGCGGGGGGGCCCCGGGGCCTTTTCCCCAGCGCGTAGGGTTTTTTTTTGTATTCCCTGCCTTGCCTTTGTGGTTTGTTTTTGTTTGTTTGTGTGGGGGCCCGCCGGCGGGGGGGGGGGGGGGGGGGGGCAAACAACCCGCGGATGTGAACCGTCACAAGATCCATGGTTTTAGTCTATCAATAATAATAAATACAAATACAGATAATCAAGAGCAAGAATAGTGCAATAGTTAATAAACAGGTTACAGGAGTCCAAATACTCCGATAAATATCCAAGAAATAATCAAAGAAGGAAGATCAAGAATCAAAAGTAATATCGAGTTCAGCGGAAGCAAAATAAGTAACTAAATAGTCTTCATCTTCAGGAGGCTTCATGCTCTGCAAGTCCATGTACCACTGTCTGTGCCACATCAGCTTCAAACGAGAAGGCTCTTTCATACGAATCATCTCCAACTTCAGACGTTGTGCAACCATCTGTACAGTTTATATAATACATACAATGAAAGGAATGAGTTCCAACGAACTCAGTAAGGAACAAGCAATTCTCATATATATGTCAACACAATCCACGAATGCACATATGAAATGATATGGATGATATGCAGAAATATGAATGCTACTAAGATCTAACTATGCAAGTCTCTATAAGCTGACATGGTTTAAGATATACACCAGCCCTCCTTTGGGTAAGTCTCATCACTCTGATCCGGCAAGGACTGGTTACCTCTGTAGGGATCCTGGGCAAAGGGGTAAGTCCACACTGGCTCTCAAAACCGTGGCTGGGGGGTTAAGTCAACACTCTCTCACCACGACCATTGGCAATGAGTACCGGCGCATGTCGGGGTTTCTAATCCAATGCAAGGTCATAATGGTAACATACTATATGAAGTCCAGATACTTCCCCTATGGCACCAACCAACTCGGTTCAAGTATCCTTCGCAACCTAGGAGTATGAATCCTCACGGACGGCTACCTCTGTTGGACTCCACTCCTTAACCCTATGGTCATCCACATATTATTGGGGCGGATGCTCTCATGACTCCTCGCGACACCCGGTCCGCTCCTTGGACGTCCATGAGCCCAACCCTAACATATGCAACCCTACCATTACATGACCAACAGTGGACCACTGAGTCTCCGCACGGACTGGTTACCGCTGTTGGATGAAACATAGTCACGTCACCATTGTCACGGGTCACCCGGCTTCAATTCCCCTGCCGAAAGGGTAATAGCATGTGGGGTACCTAGCCATGCAATTCTAGACTCCCTAAGTATGTCATCAAGTAATCATGATAGTCTTTGGAGACATCAGCAGGCATGTGTCCCATTCCACACCTTTCGATATCCCAAGCCAAGATATCCCAAAGGAATACCCCTTCCATCACAACTACACTACAATCACTCTTTATCATACCATGAACAGTTGTGCAATATCATAAAAGATGAAGTACATCAAAGAACACCACTAACAGCAAGTATACAATAAGATTCACATACTTTATACAATTACAGCAAGTTACATGATCAAAGAATAGTAAATAGAACAACAGAATCATCATGTATATGTAATTGCATATAAATAAGAATACATGTCCTTACCTGTAATTTAGTAGAAGTCCTCTAACTTGCAATCCAAAAACTATTATAAGACTTTTATTTGAAACAGAGAACACCTAGGCATAGGGTTACAAGAATGTATAAGTCACATAAACCAAATTGAATCAAAACCGAAATCTATTTGGTCACTGTTTACCAGCCGGTCGCTTGTGCCGGTCGCTTAGGTTAAGCGACCGCCACTAGTGACCGCCCCAAAAACAGTGAGCTTCAATCCGAAACTCAGGCTTCTGATTACTCGATTTCAATCCGGTTTTCGAGTAATCTCATCCTAAGTCTCGAATTAAACACTCCCAAAGACAAAAGGGTAAGAGAAAGCAATCCCCTATCATCAGTGGATTATCCCTAACCCTCTCCTTTATTGAATTTTCCATCTCACAGAAGCAGGGTTCTGTTTATGGTTATTCCATCTCACGCAGATAAAAAAAAGGGTAAAGAATAACCAAGGGGTAATCACAGTGACGAGGAAAAAGGGTAAAACCAAACTAACGGAGATAAAAGAGTAGAGAACGAAGGGTTAGTTCAATACCTCACACCAGAAAGCCAGAGAAGAAGAGAACTGATCCTCCAAACCACTGTCAGTACTCCAGAGACTCTTTCGGATCTTCCCCGCAGCCGTCTTAACTCCCAAATAAGAAATAACGAATAAAGTAATCGTAAATGAGACGGAGTTTGCCTTTTATAAAAGTCTGGGGGCAAAATAGGGCATTTTCCCGCAAGCAGAACCGGGCGGTCGCTTAAGGCGGTCGCTTGGTTTAATCAACCGCCACTAGTAACCGCCCCCAAGTATATTGCTATACAAGGGTGCTTTGCTCATGGGGTTGAAGACCAAGTACAACCAAACCCAAA
Organism: Hakea prostrata; assembly: GCF_041222555.1. Classification (NCBI taxonomy): domain Eukaryota; kingdom Viridiplantae; phylum Streptophyta; class Magnoliopsida; order Proteales; family Proteaceae; genus Hakea; species Hakea prostrata. The sequence continues at coordinate 45,187 of NW_028291343.1, forward strand.
TGAAGACATGGGGGAGATCATAGTCCGAAAAATCAATCATAATAGGTTTGTAACAAAGAGGTTAGGGTTTCATCATAACATAAGGTTCATGAAAAGGTTATGATCACGGAAAGAGAGGGAATGATTGTTATCAAGAAAATAACAAGAAATCATAGGAAATCTAGTTTATGTTAACAGAAACATTACCCATGAGGTTTCCCGCACATGGAAGGTTACAAGAGGTTTCCAGAAAGATCATAAAAGGATTAGGGTTTCAAAGAATTTATTTGGCTATGGTTAAGATCATGATGATGATCATAGATCTCAAAGAATAGAATGAGATCATGGAATAGATGGTTGCAAGAATGCATCATCTTCTTCCTGATCTCAAACAAGAACAAGAACGAAGAAAGAATAATTAGAAATCCTAATTAGGTTAAACATGGATCATGAAGAAAATATAGTGTGATCAAGGATAAACAATTAGAGAATGATAGGTTACAATTTTAGTAAAGAAAACACATTGATTGGCTGTTAACAAGATCAAACTAAGGGTTCTTGGTTTGATCCAAGAGGTTAGGATTTCACCCTTTTTTTGGCTCCCAATGAAAAGGTTGAGAGCACCGGATGAAGGGAAATAAATTGATAGTCAATAAAACAAGAAAACATAGATGATCAAGTTTAGGTTAACAGAAATATCACCCAAGGGAAAGAGAAACAAAGGATCAAGATTCACCCATGGGAAAGAGAAACAAAGAATTTACAATCAAGAAAGGTTTTGGGGAGGGTCCAATGAATTAATAGAAAATAAAAGGGTTGCCAATTGTTCCAAGGAAAAACAAGGATCAACTCCTCAATCATGAGGACACAAGGGAAGGTCATGGTAATGATATGAGACCTTCCCCACAATAATAAAGATAGGTAGGAAATTCAGGGAAAGTATCATCAAGAGCTTTGGTGGAATCAAATTCAAGGATCATCGCCATATGGCTTCAAGATCATAGAGTGAATTGGGGGATTCACTCTAGGGCAAAAGAATTAAAGAAGAGGTCATTACAGTAGTGTAATACCCTTCAATTGATCAGAAAATCAGAAGTAGAGAAGAAGGAATGAATTAAAGAAGAAGCAAATTGAATACCAACCTTTTAGAAGAGAAACCGATGAAGAAATCAGAACAGATGCTTGGGGATCTTTCTTGGCTTCGAAGGAGAGGTTATAGGAATCTTCCCACGTTCTCCCAAGGCTTAGAAACAGATTGAGAGTGAAACACATGGAGTTCCCCCTTTTAAATAGCATAAAGAGTTCAAGAGTTACTAGGGTTTCACCAAACTGACCAAACTGACCCTGTTGGTTGATTGGTTGCCAAAGAGGAAGTTCAAAGGTCGATCCCATGCTATCAAGAGGTTTAGAAACATGGTGGGAATAGTTTACCACGAAATTAAAAGAAATAAAGCTTTTGAAAACCTTCAAAACAGATATTTACCAAAATGCCACTGCACTGGCACAACTTATTCAAAAATAGGGATTTAATGGGCTAAACTTCAATATTTTTGGATGGGCTTCTTTCAATACATCGTACTACTTACCTAGTATGGAGGTAAGTCTTCAAACCAGATCCAACTAAGCTTTAGGTCCATCAACCAAGTTCTTCTTCACAAATAAATAGTTCAACACCAAATCAAATAAGGTTTCCATAAGGAAACACCATCATCAATATCCATGGGTTTTGGGTCAAACACCATATCTTCTACTGAGATGGCCCACAAAGACATCTTCCTAAGATTTTCAAAGATAGTAAAACCGAACTCACGGTCAAACTTCGAAGTCAACATTAAACAAAACCCGACTTCACCCAAAACAGATCGGGTCTTCGGGCTAGATTTGGGCTGGGTGTCACATTCTCCCCCCCTTAAAAAAATTTCGTCCTCGAAATTCGGAGAGTACTAGGCTTCCAAAGAGATAGAGATACATCGCTTTTATCTTGACTTTCTTCCCCCAAAAACAACGGAAAACAAATAACAAACAAATTTTTTTTTTTTTTTTTTTTTTTTTTTTAAATCAACGGAGGAAATCTAACATGCTTTGAAATCAAATCGAAAGTATGATCATGGCTTCATGAAGATTTCACAAGGATCATGGCGAAGATCAATATGAATATCATAAAACCATAAGAATGAAAGGAGGTTGTAGAAGAGATGGTTGCAAGAATGCGACATCTTCTTCATAGCCTCAATCACAAAGAAAATAAAAACATAGTAAGAGTAGATCAATACAACACAAGAGAGATTATTAATCTTTGATTGAATAAAAGGAGATGAAAATTTTGAAGTCTTGAAACAATTAGAAGGAAATAACAATTCATGAAGATCACACTTGATTTATCTTCGAAATCATCATGTGGAGAATTCACAAGGTTATAGAGTACACGGAGATCCACTTTAGAACAGCAAGGATAGAAGGATCAGTCATGGGAATGATTTAAGATTACCCTCCTATCAAAGGGAGATAGAAAGCACTAGAAAAATCGAAGAAAGAATAGGTAAGCTTTGGGGTAAACTTCTACCAAACGAAACTAGGTAACTTCATACGGCAGATAATAAATCAAACAATGCATATGGTATGTATGCATTTGACACAGCAGCAAGGTTAGGATTAGTTGGGATTTCCGAATCTTTACAAGGGGATGGAAAGTACAACAAAAATAGATCTAATAGGTACAGAAAACTAGACTCTTGGCTGACTTCTTAAATGGCAAAGAGGAATTCAAAACAAAGCAGATGATAAGAATGCGAGAGATGTACATGTGACAAATCGAACAAAGATAGGAACAAAGGCTACGAATAACGAACATGAAGAAAAGCTTTCTAGGCTTCCCAAAAGATTATAGGGTTTCCAAGGTCTTCCACATCACAGAACACACAAGTAGAGATTATACGAGAATAAGAAAGCAATAGTCAAAACTTCATATTAGATTTAGGCTCAGGATGAAGATGATGATGATGAGGGTATGTAATGATAAGGACGAGGATACTGAGGATGAGAATGAGCACTAGGATGAGGCTCAGGATTAGGAGATTCAAGAAGAAGAGGAGGAAACTATTCCAGCTTGATAGTTTGAGGTGAGAGGTCCATCAATTTCAACTTTCGAGGCACCGGGTGTGGTTTCTCAGTTGTCAACGATAACTTCCACACAAGAAAGGATAGAGACTCAACAAGAGAGGATGGAGACACACATATACATTATAGAAGATTGACTGACACGAGTAGAGGAGGAGTCTCAAACTATGAAAGATCAGCTTGATTCTCAGAAACGATTACCAAGACAGACAGTTCTAGGAATTCCTTTTATGTCATCACAGACGTATTCACTTTCAGAATTGTAAACCTAAGTGATTAGTGAAGTTAAATTTGTATCACTTGTGTTATTGTATATTATGCTTTTCTTTTGTTGCATTAACAATTGTTCAATGTTTAGTTATGACTCATAACGACCACTCACAACCATTACTCCCAACAACAACTTAAAACAACAACTCCCGACTCGGACTCGTATGACAACACATGACGACAACACGACTCAGACTCATACGACAACACATGACGACAACATGACTCAGACTCATATGACGACTTACTCCCAACAATATCTCACAACAAAACTCACTCACAAGGACAACTCATGACTCGACACATACAATAACTTAAAACTGACAACTAAACTTTAACCCATGACTACTACCCAAGTACAAGTCATAAATTGTAATTATTGTGCATTATTCAAACTTGTTTATTATGCTTCATTTGTTCAAGTTTCTAAACCAAGGTTCTCTATTATTCACCTCTAAGACAGCTTGAGTCACTTCTGGATCTATGACTCAGATTGCTCATCTAGTACTTGTATTAACTATTATTGACTTTGTAAAACCAAGGCTCTGATACCACTCTGTCACACCCCGCCCGCCAGGCCCGGTTAACCGCCCGACAACCCGCGGATGTGAACCGTCACAAGATCCATGGTTTTAGTCTATCAATAATAATAAATACAAATACAGATAATCAAGAGCAAGAATAGTGCAATAGTTAATAAACAGGTTACAGGAGTCCAAATACTCCGATAAATATCCAAGAAATAATCAAAGAAGGAAGATCAAGAATCAAAAGTAATATCGAGTTCAGCGGAAGCAAAATAAGTAACTAAATAGTCTTCATCTTCAGGAGGCTTCATGCTCTGCAAGTCCATGTACCACTGTCTGTGCCACATCAGCTTCAAACGAGAAGGCTCTTTCATACGAATCATCTCCAACTTCAGACGTTGTGCAACCATCTGTACAGTTTATATAATACATACAATGAAAGGAATGAGTTCCAACGAACTCAGTAAGGAACAAGCAATTCTCATATATATGTCAACACAATCCACGAATGCACATATGAAATGATATGGATGATATGCGAAATATGAATGCTACTAAGATCTAACTATGCAAGTCTCTAAAGGCTGACATGCTTTAAGATATACACCAGCCCTCCTTTGGGTAAGTCTCATCACTCGATCCGGCAAGGACTGGTTACCTCTGTAGGGATCCTGGGCAAAGGGGTAAGTCCACACCGGCTCTCAAAACCGTGGCTGGGGGTTAAGTCAACACTCTCTCACCACGACCATTGGCAATGAGTACTGGCGCATGTCGGGGTTTCTAATCCAATGCAAGGTCATAATGGTAACATACTATATGAAGTCCAGATACTTCCCCTATGGCACCAACCAACTCGGTTCAAGTATCCTTCGCAACCTAGGAGTATGAATCCTCACGGACCGGCTACCTCTCGTTGGACTCCACTCCTTAACCCTATGGTCATCCACATATTATTGGGGCGGATGCTCTCATGACTCCTCGCGACACCCGGTCCGCTCCTTGGACGTCCATGAGCCCAACCCTAACATATGCAACCCTACCATTACATGACCAACAGTGGACCACTGAGTCTCCGCACGGACTGGTTACCGCTGTTGGATGAAACATAGTCACGTCACCATTGTCACGGGTCACCCGGCTTCAATTCCCCTGCCGAAAGGGTAATAGCATGTGGGGTACCTAGCCATGCAATTCTAGACTCCCTAAGTATGTCATCAAGTAATCATGATAGTGCTGGAGACATCAGCAGGCATGTGTCCCATTCCACAGCCTTCTGATATCCCAAGCCAAGATATCCCAAAGGAATACCCCTTCCATCACAACTACACTACAATCACTCTTTATCATACCATGAACAGTTGTGCAATATCATAAAAGATGAAGTACATCAAAGAACACCACTAACAACAAGTATACAATAAGATTCACATACTTTATACAATTACAGCAAGTTACATGATCAAAGAATAGTAAATAGAACAACAGAATCATCATGTATATGTAATTGCATATAAATAAGAATACATGTCCTTACCTGTAATTTAGTAGAAGTCCTCTAACTTGCAATCCAAAAACTATTATAAGACTTTTATTTGAAACAGAGAACACCTAGGCATAGGGTTACAAGAATGTATAAGTCACATAAACCAAATTGAATCAAAACCGAAATCTATTTGGTCATCTTGTTTACCACCGGTCGCTTGTGCCGGTCGCTTAGGTTAAGCGACCGCCACTAGTGACCGCCCCTAAAAATGATGAGCTTCAATCCGAAACTCGGGCTTCGATTACTCGATTTCAATCCGGTTTTCGAGTAATCTCATCCTAAGTCTCGAATTAAACACTCCCAAAGACAAAAGGGTAAGAGAAAGCAATCCCCTATCATCAGTGGATTATCCCTAACCCTCTCCTTTATTGAATTTTCCATCTCACAGAAGCAGGGTTCTGTTTATGGTTATTCCATCTCACGCAGATAAAAAAAAGGGTAAAGAATAACCAAGGGGTAATCACAGTGACGAGGAAAAAGGGTAAAACCAAACTAACGGAGATAAAAGAGTAGAGAACGAAGGGTTAGTTCAATACCTCACACCAGAAAGCCAGAGAAGAAGAGAACTGATCCTCCAAACCACTGTCAGTACTCCAGAGACTCTTTCGGATCTTCCCCGCAGCCGTCTTAACTCCCAAATAAGAAATAACGAATAAAGTAATCGTAAATGAGACGGAGTTTGCCTTTTATAAAAGTCTGGGGGCAAAATAGGGCATTTTCCCGCAAGGGAGACCAAGGCGGTCGCTTAAGGCGGTCGCTTGGTTTAATCAACCGCCACTAGTAACCGCCCCCAAGTAAATTGCTATACAAGGGTGCTTTGCTCATGGGGTTGAAGACCAAGTACAACCAAACCCAAATGAAGACATGGGGGGAGATCATAGTCCGAAAAATCAATCATAATAGGTTTGTAACAAAGAGGTTAGGGTTTCATCATAACATAAGGTTCATGAAAAGGTTATGATCACGGAAAGAGAGGGAATGATTGTTATCAAGAAAATAACAAGAAATCATAGGAAATCTAGTTTATGTTAACAGAAACATTACCCATGAGGTTTCCCGCACATGGAAGGTTACAAGAGGTTTCCAGAAAGATCATAAAAGGATTAGGGTTTCAAAGAATTTATTTGGCTATGGTTAAGATCATGATGATGATCATAGATCTCAAAGAATAGAATGAGATCATGGAATAGATGGTTGCAAGAATGCATCATCTTCTTCCTGATCTCAAACAAGAACAAGAACGAAGAAAGAATAATTAGAAATCCTAATTAGGTTAAACATGGATCATGAAGAAAATATAGTGTGATCAAGGATAAACAATTAGAGAATGATAGGTTACAATTTTAGTAAAGAAAACACATTGATTGGGCTGTTAACAAGATCAAACTAAGGGTTCTTGGTTTGATCCAAGAGGTTAGAGATTTCACCCTTTTTTGGCTCCCAATGAAAAGGTTGAGAGCACCGGATGAAGGGAAATAAATTGATAGTCAATAAAACAAGAAAACATAGATGATCAAGTTTAGGTTAACAGAAATCACCCAAGGGAAAGAGAAACAAAGGATCAAGATTCACCCATGGGAAAGAGAAACAAAGAATTTACAATCAAGAAAGGTTTTGGGGAGGGTCCAATGAATTAATAGAAAATAAAAGGGTTGCCAATTGTTCCAAGGAAAAACAAGGATCAACTCCTCAATCATGAGGACACAAGGGAAGGTCATGGTAATGATATGAGACCTTCCCCACAATAATAAAGATAGGTAGGAAATTCAGGGAAAGTATCATCAAGAGCTTTGGTGGAATCAAATTCAAGGATCATCGCCATATGGCTTCAAGATCATAGAGTGAATTGGGGGATTCACTCTAGGGAAAAAGAATTAAAGAAGAGGTCATTACAGTAGTGTAATACCCTTCAATTGATCAGAAAATCAGAAGTAGAGAAGAAGGAATGAATTAAAGAAGAAGCAAATTGAATACCAACCTTTTAGAAGAGAAACCGATGAAGAAATCAGAACAGATGCTTGGGGATCTTTCTTGGCTTCGAAGGAGAGGTTATAGGAATCTTCCCACGTTCTCCCAAGGCTTAGAAACAGATTGAGAGTGAAACACATGGAGTTCCCCCTTTTAAATAGCATAAAGAGTTCAAGAGTTACTAGGGTTTCACCAAACTGACCAAACTGACCCTGTTGGTTGATTGGTTGCCAAAGAGGAAGTTCAAAGGTCGATCCCATGCTATCAAGAGGTTTAGAAACATGGTGGGAATAGTTTACCACGAAATTAAAAGAAATAAAGCTTTTGAAAACCTTCAAAACAGATATTTACCAAAATGCCACTGCCTGGACAGCTTATTCAAAAATAGGGATTTAATGGGCTAAACTTCAATATTTTTGGATGGGCTTCTTTCAATACATCGTACTACTTACCTAGTATGGAGGTAAGTCTTCAAACCAGATCCAACTAAGCTTTAGGTCCATCAACCAAGTTCTTCTTCACAAATAAATAGTTCAACACCAAATCAAATAAGGTTTCCATAAGGAAACACCATCATCAATATCCATGGGTTTTGGGTCAAACACCATATCTTCTACTGAGATGGCCCACAAAGACATCTTCCTAAGATTTTCAAAGATAGTAAAACCGAACTCACGGTCAAACTTCGAAGTCAACATTAAACAAAACCCGACTTCACCCAAAACAGATCGGGTCTTCGGGCTAGATTTGGGCTGGGTGTCACATTCTCCCCCCCTTAAAAAAATTTCGTCCTCGAAATTCGAGAGTACTAGGCTTCCAAAGAGATAGAGATACATCGCTTTTATCTTGACTTTCTTCCCCCAAAAACAACGGAAAACAAATAACAAAAATTTTTTTTTTTTTTTTTTTTTTTTTTTTTTTTAAAAAAACGGAGGAAATCTAACATGCTTTGAAATCAAATCGAAAGTATGATCATGGCTTCATGAAGATTTCACAAGGATCATGGCGAAGATCAATATGAATATCATAAAACCATAAGAATGAAAGGAGGTTGTAGAAGAGATGGTTGCAAGAATGCGACATCTTCTTCATAGCCTCAATCACAAAGAAAATAAAAACATAGTAAGAGTAGATCAATACAACACAAGAGAGATTATTAATCTTTGATTGAATAAAAGGAGATGAAAATTTTGAAGTCTTGAAACAATTAGAAGGAAATAACAATTCATGAAGATCACACTTGATTTATCTTCGAAATCATCATGTGGAGAATTCACAAGGTTATAAGAGTGCACGGAGATCCACTTTAGAACAACAAGGATAGAAGGATCAGTCATGGGAATGATTTAAGATTACCCTCCTATCAAAGGGAGATAGAAAGCACTATAAAAAATCGAAGAAAGAATAGGTAAGCTTTGGGGTAAACTTCTACCAAACGAAACTAGGTAACTTCATATGGCAGAGAATAAATCGAACAATGCATATGGTATGTATGCATTTGGCACAGTAGCAAGGTTAGGATTAGTTGGGATTTCCGAATCTTTACAAGGGGATGGAAAGTACAACAAAAATAGATCTAATAGGTACAAAAACTAGACTCTTGGCTGACTTCTTAAATGGCAAAGAGGAATTCAAAACAAAGCAGATGATAAGAATGCGAGAGATGTACATGTGACAAATCGAACAAAGATAGGAACAAAGGCTACGAATAACGAACATGAAGAAAAGCTTTCTAGGCTTCCCAAAAGATTATAGGGTTTCCAAGGTCTTCCACATCACGGAACACACAAGTAGAGATTATACGAGAATAAGAAAGCAATAGTCAAAACTTCATATTAGATTTAGGCTCAGGATGAAGATGATGATGATGAGGGTATGTAATGATAAGGACGAGGATACTGAGGATGAGAATGAGCACTAGGATGAGGGCTCGGTGAGTGGATTAGGAGATTCAAGAAGAAGAGGAGGAAACTATTCCAGCTTGATAGTTTGAGGTGAGAGGTCCATCAATTTCAACTTCCGAGGCACCGGGTGTGGTTTCTCGGTTGTCAACGATAACTTCCACACAAGAAAGGATAGAGACTCAACAAGAGAGGATGGAGACACACATATACATTATAGAAGATTGACTGACACGAGAGAGAGGAGGAGTCTCAAACTATGAAAGATCAGCTTGATTCTCGAAACGATTACCAAGACAGGACTGCTTCTAGGAATTCCTTTTATGTCATCACAGACGTATTCACTTTCAGAATTGTAAACCTAAGTGATTAGTGAAGTTAAATTTGTATCACTTGTGTTATTGTATATTATGCTTTTCTTTTGTTGCATTAACAATTGTTCAATGTTTAGTTATGCCACTCATAACGACCACTCACAACCATTACTCCCAACAACAACTTAAAACAACAACTCCCGACTCGGACTCGTATGACAACACATGACGACAACACGACTCAGACTCATACGACAACACATGACGACAACATGACTCAGACTCATATGACGACTTACTCCCAACAATATCTCACAACAAAACTCACTCACAAGGACAACTCATGACTCGACACATACAATAACTCAAAACCGACAACTAAACTTTAACCCATGACTACTACCCAAGTACAAGTCATAAATTGTAATTATTGTGCATTATTCAAACTTGTTTATTATGCTTCATTTGTTCAAGTTTCTAAACCAAGGTTCTCTATTATTCACCTCTAAGACAGCTTGAGTCACTTCTGGATCTATGACTCAGATTGCTCATCTAGTACTTGTATTAACTATTATTGACTTTGTAAAACCAAGGCTCTGATACCACTCTGTCACACCCCGCCCGCCAGCCCGGTTAACCGCCCCCGACAACCCGCGGATGTGAACCGTCACAAGATCCATGGTTTTAGTCTATCAATAATAATAAATACAAATCACGTATAATCAAGAGCAAGAATAGTGCAATAATTAATAAACAAAGTTACAGGAGTCCAAATACTCCGATAAATATCCAAGAAATAATCAAAGAAGAAAGAATCAAGAATCAAAAGTAATATCGAGTTTAGCGGAAGCAAAATAAATAACTAAATAATCTTCATCTTCAGGAGGCTTCATGCTCGCAAGTCCATGTACCACCTGTCGTGCCACATCAGCTTCAAACGAGAAGGCTCTTTCATACGAATCATCTCCAACTTCCGACGTTGTGCAACCATCTCGTACAGTTTATATAATACATACAATGAAAGGAATGAGTTCCAACGAACTCGTAAGGAACAAGCAATTCTCATATATATGTCAACACAATCCACGAATGCACATATGAAATGATATGGATGATATGCAGAAATATGAATGCTACTAAGATCTAACTATGCAAGTCTCTAATGGCTGACATGCTTTAAGATATACACCAGCCCTCCTTTGGGTAAGTCTCATCACTCGATCCGGCAAGGACCGGTTACCTCTCGTAGGGATCCCGGGCAAAGGGGTAAGTCCACACCGGCTCTCAAAACCGTGGCTGGGGGTTAAGTCAACACTCTCTCACCACGACCATTGGCAATGAGTACCGGCGCATGTCGGGGTTTCTAATCCAATGCAAGGTCATAATGGTAACATACTATATGAAGTCCAGATACTTCCCCTATGGCACCAACCAACTCGGTTCAAGATCCTTCGCAACCTAGGAGTAAGAATCCTCACGGACTGGCTACCTCTGTTGGACTCCACTCCTTAACCCTATGGTCATCCACATATTATTGGGGCGGATGCTCTCATGACTCCTCGCGACACCCGGTCCGCTCCTTGGACGTCCATGAGCCCAACCCTAACATATGCAACCCTACCATTACATGACCAATAGTGGACCACCGAGTCTCCGCACGGACCGGTTACCGCTGTTGGATGAAACATAGTCACGTCACCATTGTCACGGGTCACCCGGCTTCAATTCCCCGCCGAAAGGGTAATAGCATGTGGGGTACCTAGCCATGCAATTCTAGACTCCCTAAGTATGTCATCAAGTAATCATGATAGTGCTGGAGACATCAGCAGCATGTGTCCCATTCCACAACCTTTCGATATCCCAAGCCAAGATATCCCAATGGAATACCCTTCCATCACAATCACACTACAATCACTCTTTATCATACCATGAACAAGCTGTGCAATATCATAAAAGATGAAGTACATCAAGGAATACCACAAACAACAAGTGTACAATAAGATTCACATACTTTATACAATTACAAAGCAAGTTACATGATCAAAGAATAGTAAATAGAACAAAAGTAATCATCATGTATATGTAATTGCATATAAATAAGAATGCATGTCCTTACTTGTAATTTAGTAAAAGTCCTCTAACTTGCAATCCAAAAACTATTATAAGACTTCTATTTGAAACAGAGAACACCTAGGCAGAGGGTTACAAGAATGTATAAGTCACATAAACCAAATTGAATCAAAACCGAAATCTATTTGGTCACTGTTACCAGCTGCCGCTTGTGCCGGCCGCTTAGGTTAAGCGACCGCCACTAGTGACCGCCCCAAAAAAGAGGAGCTTCAATCCGAAACTCAAGCTTCGATTACTCGATTTCAATCCGGTTTTCGAGTAATCTCATCCTAAGTCTCGAATTAAACACTCCCAAAGACAAAAGGGTAAGAGAAAGCAATCCCCTATCATCAGTGGATTATCCCTAACCCTCTCCTTTATTGAATTTTCCATCTCACGTAGCTGTGGTTCTGTTTATGGTTATTCCATCTCACGCAGAATAAAAAAAGGGTAAAGAATAACCAAGGGGTAATCACAGTTGACGAGGAAAAAGGGTAAAACCAAACTAACGGAGATAAAAGAGTAGAGAACGAAGGGTTAGTTCAATACCTCACACCGTAAAGCCGAGAAGAAGAGAACCGATCCTCCAAACCACCGCCGCACTCTGCAGACTCTTTCGGATCTTCCCCGCAGCCGTCTTAACTCCCAAATAAGAAATAACGAATAAAGTAATCGTTAAAGAGACGGAGTTTGCCTTTTATAGAAGTCCTGGGGGCAAAATAGGGCAAAATCCCCGAAAAACAGACCGGCGGCGGTCGTTGGGCCGGTCGCTTAGGTTAAGCGACCGCCACTAGTAACCGCCCCCATGAAATTTGTCATACAAGGGTGCTTTGCTCATGGGGTTGAAGACCAAGTACAACCAAACCCAAATGAAGACATGGGGGAGATCATAGTCCGAAAAATCAATCATAATAGGTTTGTAACAAAGAGGTTAGGGTTTCATCATAACATATGGCTCATGAAAAGGTTATGATCACGGAAAGAGAGGGAATGATTGTTATCAAGAAAATAACAAGAAATCATAGGAAATCTAGTTTATGTTAACGGAAACATTACCCATGAGGTTTCCCTCACATGGAAGGTTACAAGAGGTTTCCAGAAAGATCATTCAAGGGTTAGGGTTTCAAGGAATTTATTTGGCTAGGGTTAAGATCATGATGATGATCATAGATCTCAAAGAATAGAATGAGATCATGGAATAGATGGTTGCAAGAATGCATCATCTTCTTCCTGATCTCAAACAAGAACAAGAACGAAGAAAGAATAATTAGAAATCCTAATTAGGTTAAACATGGATCATGAATAAAATATAGGTGATCAAGTTTAGGTTAACACAAATATCACCCAAGGGAAAGAGAAACACAGAATGCACAATCTGAAAAAGTGTTGGGAAGTTTCCAACAAATAAAAGAACAATAGGGTTTCATATATGGTTACCTCTCATAAGAGTTGGTTACCTCTCATGAGAGTTACCCATAATTAATTGGCTCACAAAGACAACCCAAGATAGATAAAGGAAATCTCATTAGTATTTCAAAATAAAGAATGGAATTAAAAAGGGTCTACTAATGAGAGAAAATAAGGTTCTCAATTGAAAGTGAAGAAAACAAATGAAATTATACAGATTAAGGATTTAGCTAACAAGAATCCTGTATCCCATGGAAAAGAAAACAAGGGAGAATCAAGATTCACCCTTGGAAAGGGAAACAAAGAATTTACAATCAAGAAAGGTTTTGGGGAGGGTCCAATGAATTAATAGAAAATAAAAGGGTTGCCAATTGTTCCAAAGAAAAACAAGGATCAACTCCTCAATCATGAGGACACAAGGGAAGGTCATGGTAATAATATGAGACCTTCCTCACAATAATAAAGATAGGTAGGAAATTCAGGGAAAGTATCATCAAGAGCTTTGGTGGAATCAAATTCAAGGATCATCGCCATATGGCTTCAAGATCATAGAGTGAATTGGGGGATTCACTTTAGGGAAAAAGAATTAAAGAAGAGGTCATTACAGTAGTGTAATACCCTTCAAATGATCAGAAAATCAGAAGTAGAGAAGAAAGAATGAATTAAAGAAGAAGCAAATTGAATACCAACCTTTTAGAAGAGAAACCGATGAAGAAACTCGAACAGATGCTTGGGGATCTTTCTTGGCTTCGAAGGAGAGGTTATAGGGATCTTCCCACGTTCTCCCAAGGCTTAGAAACAGATTGAGAGTGAAACACATGGAGTTCCCCCTTTAAATAGCACAAAGAGTTCAAGAGTTACTAGGGTTTCACCAAACCGACCAAACCGACCCCGTTGGTTGATTGTTGCCAAAGAGGAAGTTCAAAGGTCGATCCCATGCTATCAAGAGGTTTAGAAACATGGTGGGAATAGTTTACCACGAAATTAAAAGAAATAAAGCTTTTGAAAACCTTCAAAACAGATATTTACCAAAATGCCACTGCCTGGACAAACTTATTCAAAAATAGGGATTTAATGGGGCTAAACTTCAATATTTTTGGATGGGCTTCTTTCAATACATCGTACTACTTACCTAGTATGGAGGTAAGTCTTCAAACCAGATCCAACTAAGCTTTAGGTCCATCAACCAAGTTCTTCTTCACAAATAAATAGTTCAAC
>NW_028291344.1:0-59201 GCF_041222555.1 Hakea prostrata
ACAAAGGACTTTCAATGTTTCTATTCAAAGTTAAACATCAAAGTTTTGGGTCCGCAGGTGTGGATATCATCTTTCTTGGATCTTTGATTGATCGCTACAATCACCATCCTTACTTGAACATTCGGTTTCTTCAAAAAAGGATGTTATATTACAAATGACAATAGATAAATTGATATAGAAAAAGGAACTAAGGGGCAAGATATATTAATATATCGAGAAAAATATTGAAACAATTAATCATTTTTCTAAAACAAAAAATTTAACAAAGGACTTTCAATGTTTCTATTCAAAGTTAAACATCAAAGTTTTGGGTCCCCACGAGTGTGGATATCATCTTTCTTGGATGCGGGATTGATCGCTACAATCACCATCCTTACTTGAACATTCGGTTTCTTCCTCTTCGGAATCATTATCTTCATTGTGTTCTTCACTTTCTCCATTATCATCTGCAGAATCCTCGGAGTCGTCGGATGCTTCAAATTATTGAGATGAAAGAACTTACGAGAGGGAACAAACTCGGAGGAAGCGATTTAAAATCAATGTTTGGACAGATCCCGAGTATCTGCGAAAAAATATTATCGAAACGGACTTTCACTACGGTCTTGCGGAACCTCGGGAAAGTTGGGTTGTCTCCTGCTTCTTCAAGCTGCAGAGGTATGAGAACTTAGGAGAAGTTCATGATCATCCTTCATTCTTTTCTTCTCAAGTTCAAATTGCACTTCTGCTTCTTTTTTCTCTTCCTCAAACTTCGCAACCATGGAAGTCCTCTCTTTTACACTTTCTTTCCAGGCAACAGATAATTTTTTTAATTCCATACACACTTCATTGTAAGAAGTACTCATATTGTCCTTCTCCAAGGACATCCGACTCTGAACCCAAAGTCAAATTGTCTTTCCCGGATTTCCGGATCTTCTTTCTCCTTCGAAAGAGAATCAAATGCTTGTTGCAACAATTCATTTCTTCTTTCAAAGTTCAAATTCAATTTCTCCACTTCTTCTAATTTCATTTTCTATTCTGCTGTTTCTCTTTCAAAACCTTGGGACCAAGCAATTGCCCTTGCCAACTTAGCCTAAATTTCATCTCTTTCATAAGTGGCAAGTCCGGCCCTCTCCAATGCATTATTCTTCGACATCTCAATCTGCAAGAAGTCTTCCTTATATTTCATTAACGAATCCTTTAAACACGAAACTTCTTCCCGCAAAAACAGTGGTTGTATCGGAAGAAATTTTAAAATCATCTTCCAAAATATATATCTCGAGAACATAAATCCTTTCTCTCTCAATCGAAGCAGACTCAAATTTCCTTTATGACGATTTGAAACAATTCTTGAGCTCTCGTACCTGATCATTCAATTCAAAATTACGTTTTATCAAATTGTCATTTTCCAAAGACATAGATTTCTGTCTTTCCAAGACCTCAGCAAAAGCATTGAAAGCAGCACCAAAGCATCTGCAGCAAAAGTGATAAAGACTTAGCAAACAATGGATAATGAAAGTAAATTTATCTTAACAATAACGATAATAGTTAACTTTTTACCCCCATGCATGTGTGTAAAGCCCATCAGCAGACATGGCAGCAGTCTCTCTTTTGTCACGGGGTATTCTACCCTTGGTCCCCCATTCACGGGCAACTTCCCATTTCCAATTGGCACTATGATTTTCTTTCAAATCCCAAACAGGCTGAAAATGGTCACCAGAGTCAGCAACACTTTGGGCATCTTCTTCTAATTGGCCAGGGCCAATCGGGTGTGGGTTCACATCTTCAACCACATAATCAGGATTAACATCTTCAGCGGCGTCATTCGAATCTACTTGCATGTCAACAACTTCAGCCGCAATGTTATCTTCATCATCAGGTCCATTAAGAGGATCAACTGGCATATCAAATTCAGGGGGAGCAGGATGAACAAAATCTTCATTTGGCAGAGCAATCTGTGCATTCTCTTCACCAATATTGTCAAAAACAGGGGCAGCCAAAGCAGGATCATGTATAGGGGGAGCCAAATGAGGGGCAGGCAAAGCAGGATCATGTATAGGGGGAGCAAAAACAGGGGCAAGCAAAGCAGGATCATTTATAGGCGGAGCAAAAACAGGGGCAGGCAAATCAGGATCATGTATAGGGGGAGCAAAAACAGGGGCAGGCAAATCATCATCATGTAAAGGGGGAGCCAAAACAGGGGCAGGCAAATCATCATCATGTATAGGGGGAGGCAAAACAGGGGCAGGATCATGTATAGGGCGACCAGTAACTAAAACATGGTCATCATCAGCAACAACATTTTCATTTTCAGGAATATCCTTACGGATATTCTCTTCATAAACAAATTCAGGGGGAGGAGCGGGAACAGAAGTGTTATCATCAAACACCAGATCAGCCATTTCTTCAATAACATCACTTGCAGCATTAGCAAGAATTTCTTCTGCCATATTCTTCAAATTTTGAATGGAATAATCAGGTATTTCCTTACCTTGATATTCATTCTCAACCAGGACATTTGGGAGAAAGAAACATCATCGGGTAGGATGGGTGACATGGGAGGAGGAGTCTCTTCACCTACACTGTCGGGTCTTCCAGCGGGAGGGGTTGACTTTTCTTCCTTTCTTTTCTTTGAAGCCGATACCTTGTGGCTCGAAGAGGGACCTGGTGAGTTCACTTTACATCCGAGGCTTCGGAGGTTCTTGAGGTTCTTGTTCGAACAGGAGGATTTTTACTTGACATCACTTTCACAATCTCAATATCGGGCATTTCTTCATCAGCATTTTCTTGTACAATTTCTTCTTGTACTGTTCTACCTTTTGTGACCGGATGGACATTTTACGTCAAGCACTCTTCTTACCAACCTTTCTCTTGGTGGGTTGACGAACAAGAGAATGTTTTCTTTTCTTACCCGACTTCACGAGTTGACCCGACTTCACAGGTTTGGAATCACGCTTTTGTTCTTCCGAAGCAACCTTTCGGAGTTCATAAATGTTAGGGATTTGATAAACATCGGTCCTCGAAAAGAAACTTGATTGTGAACAACGCAACAAAATTTATAGTATTAAAAAAAAATTTAGAAGAAGAACACGAAAAACCCTATCTTATGTACCTGGTAAGAGGTTGTGAGTTGCCAATCCAAAGCATCGGTCTTCGGATTCTGTTGCGTCAATGGGTATTCCAAACGGGATGAGGCTCCATGTTTCCGATCATATGCACTGAGCGTAGGACGCTGGTTCAAAGGACGAAGGGATTCCTTTGTATGGAAACACCATCGAGAGCGGTAATTGGGAATGGGGATGGAACAAAAAAAATACCTTTCTCTCCATTTCTTGTTGTCATGAGGAATAGAGTGCTCTGTGAAGATTTTGGTTGTGTCACCCAACTCAGAAGCAATACTATTTCTTCGAGCAAAATGGAGATAACCACGCTCACGGGAAACTTTGAGTCCGTGAAAATTTCTAAAAAGTTTGATAGATGGGGTGCGGGCCATTTGACGGATGAAGGCAAAGAAACAAGTAAACCAACTTCCAACTGTTGGGAGTAAGTTGAGAAGGGCAGACGCGGTAGTAGTCAAGTAAAGACTGGACAATCGGAATCACGGGAACTCTAAATCCAGAATCAAGGTGATGGAGGTAAACGGCAATAACGCCGGGGCAAGCATTATATGGACGCACAGAATGTTCAGGAACCCATAACTTGGCATTAGAAGGAAAATGGAAATCTTGACGGTAAGACGAAAGGTGAGATTCTTTGACCGTAGTTGGATACCATTACGGTCCAGCAAGTGCGGGGTCCATCTTTGCTTTGGTGGTGTCCAACGGAACATATGGAGTTATTTCTTCGTCCACAGCATACGGAGCGGGACTATCAACATTAACATGTGAAGGCGCATTCACTTGTTCGGAGGTGTGGGGCTGATGAATTCATAGAGGGATCCATGAAGAAGAACAAGAAATGCGGCAACGAAGGTTCAGGAATTATGATAATGGAGTTGCCGAGAGGAATGCGTTTGCGGTTTGAGTATGAAGACCAAAACTGCGGGTTATGTGCCGAAGCGGATGACAGGGAGTAAATAAATACAATATGAAGATGAGGTGACATACTGAAAAGACTCTTGAAAACTGGAGGGAAATATGCGATGCTTCAGATCGACGGCTATAACTGTTCGTAATCGACACTTGGGGTTTATCGGTGGATTTGGAAACATTGCGACCAGACACGTGGATAAAATAAAAACGATTAAGGAGATCATTACAATCGTGCGATGGGAAGCAAATAATATTTATTGATCAAACGACGGAGAAGAAGATAACGTCAACGAAGCTGGACAGGTGCATTAATGAGGTGATTTGATTTGGGACGGCTGACCTTAGAATTTGGATGATTACAAAACATTTGGGGCGGCTGACCACAAGAGGCATTATGTGCAAGATCGGCGTTAATTGGTTAAATTGATGACAACCTGACAATCCGAATTCCAATACTTGTTTCAAAAATTAATGATTTCTGGAAATAATACGAAAGGTTAAAGGATTGATAAAAAACTTGATGACGAAGATTAGCAATTTTGCAGCAATTGATTTTGCAGTTGAACTGAACCAAAAGAGTCAAAAGTACAGAATGAACGGAACGGTTATGATTGAATTAAATCCAACTTCTATTGATTAATATTTCCGAAGTTGATATGAATTGAACTATACTGATGACCTAAAGTACCGAGGAATGGGAATTTTTCACAAACGGTACAAAATATAGAATATTCTACAGTCATGTGAAGGAAAGTTTCAAACCTACTGATCAGACTCTTATACAAGTTCAACCTGATCAGCTTGCTTGTGCGCTCATGCTGTCACAAAAATATGGTCATCCCGGTTATTCCCATTATACACAGATCAAGCAGCATTGATCTGTCTCAGACCTCCAGCCCGTCAACCTAATTCAAACTTCCAAAAATATAAGAAACAACATCCAACCTACTCAAAATAAATAATTTCAAAAGCAAATACGTGCTTCTAAAAGAATAATTAAATCATACCAACATTTGTTTACTGAGACAAAGTTCTCTACTACATCACTTTGTAAAACGATTTGGTAAAGTCTTGAATGTAATGTGGCAACTCTGAAATCCACCAACTTCGGTATGACACACGGACTTGAAAATGCAGACAATAGAAGTAGCAATATACTTGATAGTACCTTCATAACGGTGATGGGCGATTCCACTATCTGATCAGTCGATGAAACGGAATCATTCCCTTTAAAATAGGTTCAAAACAGAACCATTCAATTTTACCAAGTTTGCCTAAACGTAATTGCAATCATACATACAAAACCTTCATATCTTCATAATTTTTTGGTAAATTAGAATAACAACTGTACATACCAACTCTTTACGTGAAGAATTTTTGTATTGGAAACCCCAAATAAAAACTAAAAAACATCCCATAATTGACCAACCAATCACTGTTATGCACACTGAAATTTCCAAACGAAGAATTACAATAACGTGTATGGTCTATCATTGTTTTATACAAATTTCAAGGGAATAAACAATGTTTCAATATGAATGTCATGTTTCAATTATTTGTTTCATTATACTGTAATGTCATATGAAAGGTTGATATGACAAATAAAAGAATTGGATGTCCAGAGCATCATATATAGAAGCTGTGGTTCAGCAAATTGCTGATACCTTAATGTTCACTACACCAGCACAATATTATTCACCGTGACTTGAAGCCTGACAAATGCATGTTCCTGAATGAAATCCACAATTCGCCTTTGAAGATTATGGACTTTGGTTTCAGTTTGTCGATGACTTCACTGACCCAATTGTTGGAACGTTTGCTTCAATTGATTATGTCTCACAAGAGACTTCATCACGTCAGAATTCCACTTTCCCTCCTTTCTGGGTAATGTCTGCAAAATTCATGTGAAATATAGTCGATATTCATGCACAGACTAAAATTTAAATACATTAATAAACTTAAAAGGAATCCTAAATGATTCCTTAATGAATATTAATTGATAGTTTACAATTATAAAGAAGAATACGATGCAGATTATAACACATAAAACCATGAGTGTTCTTTATATATATATATACACCCCCTGGTATCAGAGCCATGAAGGCGTGGTGTATGATTAGAACAACTCCGGTGTAACCCAAGCTTTCTTCGTGTAAGTCCGGTTACCCTCACCAATGCTCCGGTTACCCTTCTCCTTGTAACCTTATCTTTTCATCAATGCATTCTCATTTTCATCTATGCATGAAAGGGATGGCTCTGCCGACCTTTCTTTTATTTTTCTTGCATCATTTGCATATGGTCGAATTATCGCCTAAATTTCTTTCTGTTACGCATTTCATTTCATTATTGCTTTAAATTCTTTATATTTCTTATGGTCGGTTATACCGCCTAAGATTTTCTTTTAAATTCTGTTATGCATTTCCTGCTTATCATTTCTTTCATTTCTTTACCTTTTGTCCTATAATTTTCCTTCCGCATATTTTTCTTTATGCCAAATATTGTTCATATTTTGTTCCATTCTTTTTAGTTTGGTATATTGATGGCTGGATTTTCCGCTTGTTGACTTCCTGTTTTGTTTATATGCTTTTGAAATCCATACTTTTATTTTCTTTCTTTTAATTTTCTTCCTAATAGTTTGGCTAGGGTATCCGAGAAGTAAAAAAGACCGTCATGGTATGATTCCTAGAGGTGAGGCAGAAGGTGTGTAAGTCCTCTTTTGTGCTAGGTCTTAGTGACGGGTGAAGACTTCTCTAAGTGGACCCCTTTCTTTTAGGACGGAAAGAGAGAGCTTGAAAAGAATGAGTGTGTTTTCCCGAAGCATGTCTTCAACAACTGTGAACCAACAGGAGACCAATTTGGCTTCCAATATCCTTAACCAAGAAGAATTGAATAATGACTTTGACCAATCCTTGGCAGAATGGAGTATGCCCAGAGTACCCAAAAAAGAGATTTACCAACAATCGATCTTCGGTTTTAGAGAAACCATTAAGACCGTTGAACAAACAATTCGTGTTTCTTCTGAATTGGAAGAAATCCCTCTTCTGCAGAAGCAAACAATTCTCAACCTTAAACAACAGTATAATTACATCCATTTTGGATGTGTCCAAATAGCAATTAAGCCTCTCCACCGTGAAGGGCTAAACACTTCCCTCATTTTGGCCCTTAGAGACCAAAGATTTACCCAATTTTAGGATTCCTTGTTAGAAGCGGTCGAGACAAGTCTTTGTCGAGGACCCATCTTCTTTAACCATTTCCCAAATCTAACAATATCCCTTGATGATAAAAACATTTTGGATTCATTAGTTGTTAACCTCCAAACCAGTGGTTACGACATGAAGCCTGGATCCATACCCATTTCCTTAGTTTACAGAATTCAATACAAGGTTATGAAATCTGTAGCCCCTAAGGCCCTTAAGAAATCCACCAGAGGACGAACGGAGTTCTTTGAAGGCTTTGATTGCCAATCAAGAACGATTCAACCCAAGTACGTTCGTTGGGAAGAGGTTAGTTTTCCTGCACAATGGACCTTTCAGGCTGTGCAGCCTCAGGTCAGACCTGCCTCTACCATTGCATCAATAACTCAAGACCAATCTGGTCTGGTAACAATGTCTTTTGACCGAATGAACCTCTCCAGTAGGCTACAAGGTGAATCCTCACAGTTTATCAAATATCATCAACCATCCAGAGCTTCCTGCTCAAGCATTCCTTCGGACTCTAGTAGTCTAAGGTCTGAACCTACTATTAGGCTCAGCAACCTTGTTACCAACAACCAAATTACCCATGGTGTTTACACCAAGGGAGACCAATATGAACAATCTGAGGACAGCCAAGCTGATCCAGGGTCACCGACTCCTTCGGCTATGGAAGTTCCCCCCAGGAATTCTTCATTAATGATGATTATGTCTGATCGACCTTTCTCGATCGATAAAGTTTTGCTCCGGCAAGACTTTGACAGCCCTGACAATGCCCTTAGGAAAGATTGGTTTAACGATAAATTTAACCTTTCTGAAAAAATTCAGATTCGTGATGCTTGGTATCATGACATGGAACAATACAAAATTAACATGAGATTCTTTGTCTGGTTTGCCTCTTATGCTGAGGAACATCAGATAGATTATCCATGGAATAATAGAACCATAAATCAAACGATTTACCCTTTCAAGAATTGCCTCGTCAACAGAACCAACGAAACAATAACCTCTGACCATCCCCCAGAGGACCAAATCATATTAAAAATTGAAGGAATAGATGCTTTAGTTGCCCCTTTTACAAACAAAGAAGGCCTTAAAGATAGAAGTCCTAAAAATATTGAACAATTAAGCAGATTTGAAGTGCTTAACGAGATTGAATCCCGTTTAAGCAACCTCATCATTCTTGATACTGCTGCAACACCTGCAGAAGCTTCTGCCTCCAATACCATCACTGAATCAGACCATGAAATCAATACTGATAACACCAATACCTATCATTACCCTCGAATAACAAATAGCTTTTGTAAGTATAAAGATAAGTATCGGAAACGACACAAACCCTTTACACCTTACAATCGAAACAACAATACCAAAGCCTTAAACAATAAGCATACCAAGCCATTAAACAATACCATCAATATGATCCAAAATAAGGACATTACTACTCATAATCCTCACCATACTACACACACCCAGGATTTAGACGATCAAACTTCGCAAACAACAACTAATGACCTCAAGAGTGAAGTTAAACTGCTCAAAAGGGAACTTGTCTTCCTTAAAAAGCAACTTCCTAACAATCCCACCAATACTACCCTGCCTTGTGTCCCTAATCCGAACCAACTTATCAATAACATCCATTCCCAACAATGGCATGTTGAGGTTAATCTCATCATCAATAAATCATTTAAACTTTCAACCATTGCCTTAGTGGATACTGGTGCAACCTCCAATTGTATCAAAGAAGGACTTGTCCCTACCCAATATTATGAGAAAACCACCCATAGACTTTCTGGTGCCAATGGCCAAAGTCTATGTAACACCCAGCCCAAATCTAGCCCGGAAACCCGATCTGTTTTGCGTGAAGTCGGGTTTTGTTTAATGTTGACTTTGAAGTTTGACCGTGATTTCAGTTTTACTATCTTTTAAAATATTAGGAAGATGTCTTTGTGGGCCATCTTAGTAGAAGATATGGTGTTTGACCCAAAACCCATGGATATTGATGATGGTGTTTCCTTATGGAAACCTTATTTGATTTGGTGTTGAACTATTTATTTGTGAAGAAGAACTTGGTTGATGGACCTAAAGCTTAGTTGGACCTGGTTTGAAGACTTCCCTCCATACTAGGTAAGTAGTACGATATATTGAAAGAAGCCCATCCAAAAATATTGAAGTTTGGCCCATTAAATCCTTTGTTTTGAATAAGCTGTCCAGGCAGTGGCATTTTGGTAAATATCTGTTTTGAAGGTTTTCAAAAGCTTTATTTCTTTTAATTTCGTGGTAAACTATTCCCACCATGTTTCTAAACCTCTAGATAGTGTGGGATCGACCTTTGAACTTCCTCTTTGGCAACCAATCAACCATCAGGGTCAGTTTGGTCAGTTTGGTGAAACCCTAGTAACTCTTGAACTCTTTGTGCTATTTAAAAGGGGGAACTCCATGTGTTTCACTCTCAATCTGTTTCTAAGCCTTGGGAGAACGTGGGAAGATCCCTAGAACCTCTCCTTCGAAGCCAAGGAAGATCCTCAAGCAACTGTTCAGGTTTCTTCAACGGTTTCTCTTCTAAAAGGTTGGTATGCAATTCGTTTCTTCTTTAATTCTTTTAGCCCTAGAGTGAATCCCCCAATTCACTCTATGATCTTGAAGCCATATGGCGATGATCCTTGAATTTGATTCCACCAAAGCTCTTAATGATACTTTCCCTAATTTCCTACCTATCTTTATTATTGTGGGGAAGGTCTCATATTATTACCATGACCTTCCCTTGTGTCCTCATGATTGAGGAGTTGATCCTTGTTTTTCTTTGGAACAATTGGCAACCCTTTTATTTTCTATTAATTCATTGGACCCTCCCCAAAACCTTTCTTGATTGTAAATTCCTTACCCTAAGGGTGAATCTTTATTCTCCCTAGTCTTTTCGTGGGATACACGGATTCTTGTTAGTAAATCCCTAATTGTATGATTTGAATTTGTTTCCCTTCACTTTAATTGAGAACCTTATTTTCTCTCATTAGTAGACCCTTTCTAATTCCATTCTTTATTTTGAAATACTAATGAGATTTTCCTTTATCTATCTTGGGTTGTTTTTGTGAGAATTAATTATGGGTAACTCTCATGAGAGGTAACCAACTCTTATGAGAGGTAACCATATCTGAAACCCTAATGTTCTTTTATCTGTTGGAAACTTCTCAACACTTTTTCAGATTGTGCATTCTTTGTTTCTCTTTCCCATGGGTGAATCTTGATTCTTTGTTTCTCTTTCCCTTGGGTGATATTTGTGTTAACCTAAACTTGATCACTATATTTTCTTCATGATCCATGTTTAACCTAATTAGGATTTCTAATTATTCTTTCTTCGTTCTTGTTCTTGATTGAGATCAGGAAGAAGATGATGCATTCTTGCAACCATCTATTCCATGATCTCATTCTATTCTTTGAGATCTATGATCATCATCATGATCTTAACCCTAGCTAATAGATTCTTGAAACCTTAACCCTAACCCTTGAATGATCTTTCTGGAAACCTCTTGTAACCTTCCATGTGAGGGAAACCTCATGGGTAATGTTTCTGTTAACATAAACTAGATTTCCTATGATTTCTTGCTATTTTCTTGATAACAATCATTCCCTCTCTTTCCGTGATCATAACCTTTTCATGAGCCATATGTTATGATTAAACCCTAACCTCTTTGTTACAAACCTATTATGATTGATTTTTCGGACTATGATCTCCCCCATGTCTTCATTTGGGTTTGGTTGTACTTGGTCTTCAACCCCATGAGCAAAGCACCCTTGTATGGCAAATTTCATGGGGGCGGTTACTAGTGGCGGTCGCTTAACCTAAGCGACCGGCCCAAGCGACCGCCCGGTCTGCTTTCGAGGATTTTGCCCTATTTTGCCCCCAGACTTCTATAAAAGGCAAACTCCGTCTCTTTAACGATTACTTTATTCGTTATTTCTTATTTGGGAGTTAAGACGGCTGCGGGGAAGATCCGAAAGAGTCTCTGGAGTACTGACAGTGGTTTGGAGGATCAGTTCTCTTCTTCTCTGGCTTTCTGGTGTGAGGTATTGAGCTAACCCTTCGTTCTCTACTCTCTTATCTCCGTTAGTTTGATTTTACCCTTTTTCCTCGTCACTGTGATTACCCCTTGGTTATTCTTTACCCTTTTTTTTTATCTGCGTGAGATGGAATAACCATAAACAGAACCACCGCTTCGTGAGATGGAAAATCCAATAAAGGAGAGGGTTAGGGATAATCCACTGATGATAGGGGATTGTTTTCTCTTACCCTTTTGGCTTAGGGAGTGTTTAATTCGAGACTTAGGATGAGATTACTCGAAAACCGGATTGAAATCGAGTAATCAGAAGCCTGAGTTTCGAATTGAAGCTCACTGTTTTTGGGGCGGTCACTAGTGGCGGTCGCTTAACCTAAGCGACCGGCACAAGCGACCGGCTGGTAAACAGTGACCAAATAGATTTCGGTTTTGATTCAATTTGGTTTATGTGACTTATATATTCTTGTAACCCTCTATATAGGTGTTCTCTGTTTCAAGTAGAAGTCTTATAATAGTTTCTGGAATTCAAGTTAGAGGAGTTTTACTAAATTACAGGTAAGGACATGCATTCTTATTTATATGCAATTACATATACATGATGATTCTGTTGTTCTATTTACTATTCTTTGATCATGTAACTTGCTGTAATTGTATAAAGTATGTGAATCTTATTGTACACTTGCTGTTTGTGGTATTCATTGATGTACTTCATCTTTTATGATATTGCACAACTGTTCATGATATGATAAAGAGTGTTGTAGTGTGATTGTGATGGAAGGGGTATTCCATTGGGATATCTTGGCTTGGGATATCAGAAGGCTGTGGAATGGGACACATGCCCGCTGATGTCTCCAAAGACTATCATGATTACTTGATGACATACTTAGGGAGTCTAGAATTGCATGGCTAGGTACCCCACATGCTATTACCCTTTCGGCAGGGGAATTGAAGCCGGGTGACCCGTGACAATGGTGACGTGACTATGTTTCATCCAACAGCGGTAACCGATCCGTGCGGAGACTCGGTGGTCCACTATTGGTCATGTAATGGTAGGGTTGCATATGTTAGGGTTGGGCTCATGGACGTCCAAGGAGCGGACCGGGTGTCGCGAGGAGTCATGAGAGCATCCGCCCCAATAATATGTGGATGACCATAGGGTTAAGGAGTGGAGTCCAACAGAGGTAGCCAGTCCGTGAGGATTATCACTCCTAGGTTGCGAAGGATACTGAACCGAGTTGGTTGGTGCCATAGGGGAAGTATCTGGACTTCATATAGTATGTTACCATTATGACCTTGCATTGGATTAGAAACCCCGACATGCGCCAAGTACTCATTGCCAATGGTCGTGGTGAGAGAGTGTTGACTTAACCCCCAGCCACGGTTTTGAGAGCCGGGTGTGGACTTACCCCTTTGCCCAGGATCCCTACAGAGGTAACCGGTCCTTGCCGGATCGGAGTGATGAGACTTACCCAAAGGAGGGCTGGTGTATATCTTAAAGCATGTCAGCCATTAGAGACTTGCATAGTTAGATCTTAGTAGCATTCATATTTCGCATATCATCCATATCATTTCATATGTGCATTCGTGGATTGTATTGACATATATATGAGAATTGCTTGTTCCTTATCGAGTTCGTTGGAACTCATTCCTTTCATTGTATGTATTATATAAACTGTACAGATAGTTGCACAACGTCGGAAGTTGGAGATGATTCGTATGAAAGAGCCTTCTTGTTTGAAGCTGATGTGGCACAGACAGCACTATACATGAACTTGCAGAGCATGAAGCCTCCTGAAGATGAAGACTATTTAGTTACTTATTTTGCTTCCGCTGAACTCGATATTACTTTTGATTCTTGATCTTCCTTCTTTGATTATTTCTTGGATATTTATCGGAGGATTTGGACTCCTGTAACCTGTTTATTAACTATTGCACTATTCTTGCTCTTGATTATCTGTATTTGTATTTATTATTATTGATAGACTAAAACCATGGATCTTGTGACGGTTCACATCCGCGGGTTGTCGGGCGGTTAACCGGGCCTGGCGGGCGGGGTGTGACAGTCTAGGTGTCAATTATAAATTGTCAAATGTCCATATTTGCACCAATCAAATATGTCTTCGACAAGTCTTTATCCTTGTCAAAGATATCATCACCAATGTCATCCTTGGACAACCATTCCTAGAAATGATTAAACCCTTCACTGTGTCTAACAAGGGGATTTCAACCAAAATCCAAGGTAAACAGATTTTCTTTGCTTTCTTACGAGAATCTCAAGCTCGTGAAATAAGCCAAATCAATCATATCCAAGCCAAAGAACACCAGCTCCAATTTCTACAAAATGAAATCACCTACAAACGTACTGAAGAGCGTTTGTCTGAACCATTTATCCAAAAACAAATCCAACATTTCAAAAATATCTTTGAAAAGGAGCTCTGTTCTGAATTTCCTGATGCCTTTTGGCATCGAAAGCAACACATTGTCAGACTACCTTACATCAAAGACTTTTCTGAAGCTCAAATACCTACAAAGGCCCGTGCTGTCCAGATGACTCACGAGTTACAGGAGGCATGTAGAACCGAAATCAATGATTTATTACGTAAAAGGCTGATCGGCCCCAGTAAATCCCCCTGGAGTTGTGCAGCATTTTATGTCAATGGTCCAGCTGAACAAGAGAGGGGTACCCCTCGACTTGTTATCAATTACCAACCTTTGAACGAGGTTCTCGAATGGATTCGGTATCCTATTCCAAACAAAAAGAACCTCCTTCAAAAAATACACCAAGCAACCATCTTCTCCAAGTTTGATATGAAGTCTGGATTTTGGCAAATCCAAGTTCACGAACAAGATAGGTACAAGACCGCTTTTACTGTTCCCTTTGGTCATTACGAATGGAAAGTAATGCCCTTTGGCCTTAAAAATGCCCCAAGTGAATTTCAGAATATTATGAACAACATCCTCAATCCTTACCAACACTTCACTCTGGTCTACATCAATGATGTCCTCGTGTATTCCAAATCCATTGAAGAACATATCAAACATTTAAACAAATTTCATCAAATCATGAAAAATAATGGATTAGTCATTTCTCTAAGGAAAATGGAACTATTCCAAACAAAGATTCGATTTTTAGGTCACAACATTCACCAGGGAACCATTGTCCCCATTGACAGGTCTTTAGCCTTTGCCGACAAATTCCCTGATCTTATCCTTGACAAAACCCAACTGCAGAGATTCTTGGGAGCCTTGAACTATGTTAGGGATTTCATCCCACAAATTGGATCCCATTGTGAGCCGCTTTATTCTCGGCTCAAGAAAAATCCAACGCCGTGGTCACCGAACCATACCAAGGCTGTCCAAACCATCAAACACCTGGTCAAGGCTATACCATGTCTTAGCCTTGCCAATCCTGACCTTCCCAAAGTCGTTGAAACTGAT
The DNA here is from genome assembly GCF_041222555.1 of Hakea prostrata. Classification (NCBI taxonomy): domain Eukaryota; kingdom Viridiplantae; phylum Streptophyta; class Magnoliopsida; order Proteales; family Proteaceae; genus Hakea; species Hakea prostrata. The sequence continues at coordinate 14,692 of NW_028291344.1, forward strand.
GCTTCTGAACTAGGTTACGGAGGTATCCTCAAACAGACTGATCAAGGGAAAGAAGTACTTGTCCAATACACCTCTGGAGTCTGGAATCCGGCCCAGAAAAATTACAGTACTATTAAAAAAGAAATTTTATCCATTGTTTTATGCATTCAAAAATTTGAAACGGATTTACTTAATCAGAAATTTTTAGTACGTGTTGATTGCAGTGCTACAAAACAAGTATTGAAAAAAGATGTTCAAAACATTGCTTCAAAACAGATTTTTGCTCGCTGGCAAGCATTACTGTCCAGTTTTGATTTTGACATTGAGCATATCAAAGGAGAATTCAATTCCATCCCTGACTTCCTAACCCGTGAATTCTTACAGGGATGCAAAACTACCAATACTCCATCTTTTGGTACCATCCAATAAATCCCCTCTTTGACCGGGACTGTTTAACGATTGTCTTTTCCACCATTCTTGAGAAATGTTAACCATCAGACATCTTCGCAAGTGGGCTCGTATCTATGAAGCCCGTATTAATGAAACCTCCCAGGAGATTCAGCGAATCCTTGCAAGAACTGGTTGGTCCAATTTTGATCTTGGTAATTATCAACGTCTTGTTTCTGATCTCATCCGATGTCGTCGGCTCCTAAGCCAAACACGGAACCGATTAAGGATGTATACTGCATAACTCTTTATCATTAAAGGCCTTCTGCCTGAACAATCCTTCCAGTTCCCAGGATGCGAAGATGGGAAACCGTTAACCATAACGACATCAAAGAATGGTCCGTAAGCCGTGACGGTAATATCGGCACCCTTTTACCCAGGGTAAAATATGGGTTACCGTTACTATTCCGGCCCTGAATAGTCTGACGTGTCCTGTCAATAAAAAGGGCAACCGGTTCATCATTCTGGTTTAAGAATGGTCCAGCCAATATCCGGCTTGGTCAAATTGGATAAAATCAACCAGCCAAAACCCGGCTCAGCCAAATTGGGTTAAACAAATTGAACCAGACCAATAGGGAAAACAGTGTCGATGACGCATGGAATGCCCTGGAATGGTTCATCATCTATAATTTTTACATCCAACGGTGCAAGATGAAGATTTGCATCCAATGGTGTAAAACAAGTTCATCATCTATAATTTCTACATCCAACGGTGCAAGATGAAGATTTGCATCCAATGGTGTAAAACAAGCTTACCAAATCATGGCAACATCAACGGTGCAAGATGAAGATCTGCATCCAATGGTGTAAAACAAGCTTATCAAATCAATGCAACATCAAGGGTCAAGAATCAAGCCTCCAATCGGACGGTCGAGGTTAAAAGAATCTAGCCTCCAATCAGACGGTCAAGGTTGAAAGGAATCTTATCCCACCAACCTTATCTTCACTTTATCCTTGAAGATTGCTAGCAATCCAAAAAGACTTAATCATGGCCATCAATCTTGATTTCATGGCATCCGACGGATGACCATCTTCTACAAAGACCCTCTTTCTTCTATAAATTGAAGGGTGCTCTCAAAGGAGAGGAGGTTGCTTTCTTTGCAAGATTAGAGAGTTCAGAGGAGTGCTCCTCTAGGAATAGGATTTCTTCCCCCTTCCCCTCTCTGTATCATCTTGTAATGGTTGTAACAATGCTGTAACAATGTCCTTCACCACAAAAGATCCTAAAATACACCCCCTGATATATATATATATATATATATATATATATATATACCAACCATATGAATTTCAAAGGTTACCATTTTTCAGATCACACCAACCGTTGTCTTGTTCCGGGAGATGTTTATTTCATGCTGAATGGGATTAGACCTATTTAGGTTCTAATCTTACATTTATTTGTGTCTTCCAATCTCTATTTTATAAACACAGAAGTACAAAAGATGGATCAGTTGAGATGACGATTGATAGGGGGATTATCCATATATGGTTTCAAGAAATAAATGTAAAATTAAAGGAAAAAGAAGGTTCTTAAGACTCTGATGCAAAGGAAAACATCAGTCAAGCATCGGTATTTGTCAAAAGTACCGATTTAATGAAATGAAGTCTCGTGAACAACCACCCCCTGTATACCTAAACCAGAAACACCTAAAATCCATCCATATTAGAAAAAAAACCTATTATATGGTGATCCATCAGATGCACCCGATGGATAAATAAAACATGCATTCTATAAAAAGAAGTCATTTACAGCAATAACTACAAACATTAATGTGTAATGACAGAAAAAACCAGAAATGCATCCAAAATGCATTTGTGCATGTTGCATGATTATCACTGATGTAAATACACTACCGACACAACGAGAATGTCTTGTTCTAGGTGCTTGGGCGAGGAGCGGTAAGTGAAGATTGTTAAGTAAGTCACAAACAAAATGCAAGTGGTTTATTGTCAAACTATTCACCGTTAGCACAGGTTCTTATTGTTCCTAAAGCTCTAGACCTCGAAGACAGAAATGCCTTTGGTCAGTGTCTAATCTTCAGCTCTGCTAATATCCCACTGTCTAGCCTCTTCACTGATTGGTGAGAGTTAATCCAAGAATCTCTAATTTGTCAAGGTCACCCCGAAAGCAAATAAATCATAAATTTCTCTTTGAAAATTGAAGAGGCAACAAATACTCATTGAAACCTCAAACATATAACAACTTATAATCTACAAGGGCACAGAATTAAGGATATTGTATCAACTCATATTCGAAAGATAATAAATCCAAACACATCATGACATGTCATCAAACAAAAGAAGTTGGAACCACTCACATGGCAATCCTAGCATACTCTTCATAATTTTCAAGTAACATCTTGCTAGCTTTGTGCATTCAAAGCCGATTCGGAAATGGCTCAATCAATAAACACCGACAACCCGTAAGAATAAAGAGAAACCACCATCAGAAAAATACCAGATGGGATTTTGAAATGAACCAGGCCCTATAAATGCTGACTTAGAGAAATCTTAAATCACTCATTGCAGCCAAAACTAAGTTGCTGATTCAGAAAATTAACTTTCAGTTTTACATGGTAGAGGACAAATGGATTATTTCACAATTCATGAACTGTTGAAACTTTAAAGTCTAATGAACAAAACACAGCTCACTACTCCAAACCTACATAAGCATTTATAAAGGATAGCGATGCCTATCCATAGGGTGCCCAGGATTATGCTCAAAATCTTCTACTCTTCTTGCTCTGAACCTGCATTCCCCTGTTCCACCTTGCTCCTCTTGCTTCTCTTCTTCCTGTAACAGGCAATCAAATAAACAACCAAGACACCAAAGAAACATTCAAAATCTTTTGCTCAATAAAATCCCAAACTGGTTGAAACAATGATAACAGAACAAAACAGAACCAACAAGGAAAACTACCTTGAAGGTTTCCTTAGTCTTTTCATAATCTTCCTTCAGCTCTTGTGCCCTATCAATGTAAGGCTTCTTCTCCTTAAGAACCAATGAACCATGAAAATGTTAATCGAAGAATACAAGCAAGAAAATATAAACGAGAAACAAATATAGTACTTTTGACAAAGAGGATATGATTATTTACTCACATCATCAGTCATAGATTTCCATTTAGCTCCACCTTCTTTTGCAACCTTTCTTATTTGATTTACAACAAATGTCAGTAAAGTTAAAATCAGAAATCCACAAGACAAACACATAAAAAAAGGAAACGAACATTTTAATTAAGTAATAAATAGATAAATATTACCGATTTATTTCCATTTGGGTTCTCTTCCTTCAATGATTCTCTTAAGCAATCCCTGTAACCAAACTATACTATTAAAAGCCATCAAAATCAATAAGACAGAAACAGTGGCGGTGGAAAAGGATAGAGACATACATAAAAACCAGGATGGCGCTTAGGCTTAGGAGCTTTCAGGTTTTTACTTTCTTAACAGATTCGGTCTTCTTTCCCTTTGATTTGGACGACACCAGATATCCTCTTCTTTTCTGCTGGCTTCTTCACTTCTGTAGCTTTTTCTATGATACGCACCTCTGAAGGAAACGGAGAAGACCAATCAGAAAAAGATCAAATGCTAGAAAAATGAAAGCAAATACACCAACGTACTCATCGATAAACAGAGCAACCATATAATAGGAACATAGACATGCCAAACGTCATCTTGATTTTTGACTCAATGCTACATTCGTTCATATCAATAAGCGCCACCAACTAATATGTAATTTCCTCCATAGAACCTGACCAAAGAATGATGGATTTATTAATAAAGCCAGAAGGTAGAAGAGCCCGAAGCCACACAAGAATAAAAACAAGCAGATACAGAGCATTACTCCTGGTGCAGTGCCACTCATTTCGGTTGCAGGCTTTTGAGGGCCCGTCTTTATCTCTCTCCTCTCGTCTTCTCATCATCTTTGTCTTCCACACCTCCTCTTCGGCTGCTTCTCTGCAATCATCACAAACGAAATATCTGGAATCCCTGTTCAGACTTCTGCTTTTCTATCCTTTCAGACAAATAGCTTTGTGGTACAATGGAATGGGTGAAAATTTACATATATCTTCAAACCAAGAAAAAGCTTGGAGATTCTAAAACTATGAACATGCAAGTTCGCCTTCGTCGAGCTGAAAGCCCCAAGTTCGTCTTCGTCTTCTTCTTCTCCTTCTGCAAGTTCGTCCATAATTTCTCCTCTCCAAGTTCGCCTTCGTCGAGCTGAAAGCCCCAAGTTCGTCTTCGTCTTCGTCTTCTCCTTCTGCAAGTTCGTCCAAAATTTCTCCTTCTGCAAGTTTGCCTTCGTCGACCTGAAAGCCCCAAGTTCGTCTTCGTCTTTGTCTTCGTCTTCGTCTTCTCCTTCGGCAAGTTCGTCCAAAATTTCTCCTTCTGCAAGTTCGCCTTCGTCGACCTGAAAGCCCCAAGTTTGTCTTCGTCTTCGTCTTCGTCTTCGTCTTCTCCCTCTGCAAGTTCGTCCAAAATTTCTCCTCTGCAAGTTCGTGTTTAGAGTTGTCAGGCTTTTGATTTTGAAATGAAACAGATGCTTCTCCAAGATGCGATCAACGAAGCGAGTTCATTCTCAAGATGAGCAACTGTTTTCGATCAACGGAAGCGAGTTCGTTCTCAAGAGCAAGAGGGCTTGCTGTTCTTCTCCAGATTTTCAGAGCTCCAAATCGTAAAATGAGTTGGGCGAGGTGATTGCCATGGGTTTTGGGTATTTTCAAAACATTTTGAAAAGCAAAATTGAACCGCGCTCCTTTTGGTTTTTGAATTCGTATATACCAAGGCGGGCGGTATTTTGTGTTTTTAAAACGTATTAACCAAACTTGTATGAAATACCAATACTTCAGTTACATAAGATAACCCAAACCTCCCAACTCGAACCGGTTTAGCGTCATTGGACCGACCCGTTCCCAAAAAGCTGCTTTTACAGGTTGTTTAGATTATTTTAATGGCAGAACAATGCGGGCCGTCCGATTAGATCGGACGGCTCGCTTGACAGTCCTGCGCATTAATTGCGCGGACCTCAGCAAAATTGATTTATGTGTACTTTTGTACGGATTTTTATTAGCAGCAGAGCGGATATCGTACGTGCATTAGTGCGAATTCAACACGTGGTAAGATGAAATCAGACGGCAACTACTAAAAGAGAGGGGAGGTGATCGTAATTTTAAAATTTGTTTACAAATGAGGTTTTAAACTTTCTAAATTTACATTAAAAACCTCTCAAAATCGATGAAAGCCTTTTCTCGTTAGATTCAGAACCCTATTTCGTTGAAAATGCAAGCTGATTTCGTCGATCAAACCCCTATTGTTCTTCGAAATCCTTGTTTGACGTTTAGGAATTGAATCAAAATCCCTATTTGGCATATTGGATTTCAAATAATGTTTTTTGTTTTGGATCTGACTATTTGTGTTAGAATATAATTGAAAAATTGATCTTTGGTTTCTTTTGCATTTTAACCGGATTAAAAGTGAGACAAGAGGAACCAAAACTATGTGAAAAATCCATTTGCTTCTTCAAGATTTCTGTCACAACAATACTCAAGTTTCCTGTTATTTTTCTTTCAACAGAGATGTAATCCATCCCAAATTGAAACCACTGGCGTTTCAACAAATATTAGTACACGTTTGCAACGATAGCTCTTCTTCTTCTCTCCCTCCTCTTGTTGTTTTCGCTCTCCTTCTATGTCGATAATTTACCGTCCCTATTTTATAGATCTGCTCTTGTTTTCTTGTGTGTGTTTCAAATCATTTTCCTTTCACAACTGATTAAAATCTTAAAGAAGAAAACTACGATTCAGATACCTCTAGCATGTTCCAGGGTTTTTCTTATGCTATATGGCTTTTGGGTGTATTTTGTGTCAGAGTTAAGTTTACACAATCTCGTTAGGTTATTTTGGCTTCACTGGGTGAATTCAATTATTATAAGGATGAGATTTGTGAATTCAAAATATTCTTTTACCAGTATAACATAATTACAAAACTACCTTTTCTTTCAACCGTGGATAAAGAGAGAGTGACACATGTCACATTTTTGAGCCTGCGTGGGAGATACCGCGCAGGCGCGAACAAAAATCCCTTTTGTACACATAACAAGATGTTTTCCCAATTTTTATCGGCCAAGAAATAATTCTGAATAACAAAAAGGAATATTCTATCACGATTGAAATGGATTAGACAGAGCCCATCACTTGTATATTGGTAGTTCTTATTTCCTTTTTCATCCCGCCAGTAGCTTCAGTCTGCTGTGTTGGAAAAAATTGACGACAGTACAGATTCCAGTTTTGACTAAAACTGTATTAACAACAACATAAATTGTATGAACAGTTTCAAACTGCTCCAAAACAATATTGCAGCGTTCCAAGATGTCTCAGTCTCTTTTGTTAGGATTGGCATACCATCTTACCTTGATTTACCTTTCATATTTCCAAAATGTTGAATGAATGTAACAAATGCCTTTAGTGAGAAATGGATAGATGAGTTCTTATTAGTTCTTTAACAGACGCAGTTCACCAACCACTCGAGACTCTGTCAAGGGACCAGCATTAATTAATTAGATTTACGAACAAATAGAAAAAATTAAAATTTCATATTATCCAAAGTATGTGGCATGAAGAATTAAGTTTTTTACACCTAGCTAGAAGTGAAACGAGACATGGTTGTGTTTTATATACCTTTATGCACTCTGGTAGATCATCGTTTCTTGTTCTTACATGAGTCTGAAAAAATTCAGTGAATTAGTACTTCAATGGAAGGAGAGGTTATGTGACCAAATATCAAATTGAGAATTAAAGTGACTGTCATCAAGAAAGATCGACAAATTCAACAAAAACTTGACGATGAGAACCATAGAAAAAGTTGTTCGACTACCTCCATGACCCATTGGCAGGATACATCATGATTGCCTGCTAGTGATGCAAGGATGACCAACCCAGCTGCTATTGTTGAGGGCCAAAAACATAAGTGCCTGTGGTCCAGCATTGACAGCACTGCGAGGTGCTTAGCCCTCTTCTCCACCTCTGCGTCAGCTTTGGCTGCCTTCATGTAGAACCTATGAAGCATGAGATTCCTTTGAGTGAATGCCTTTTAAAAAATTAAAATATTTTTCTCTATCTAAATTCTTTATCAGCAGATGTAAAAAACTGTGCTTTCTTTACATTTTTTTTTCACCATATATTTAGGAGGAATTCACTTCGGAGCACTTATAAGAAGACCAGAAATATCTAAATATGCAACAAGAAAAAAAAAATAGAAGTCTTCTCAAAAAAAAAAAAAAAAAAAAAAAGAGAAATAATAGAGCATAATCCTTTAGTCACCATTGTCGAAGATCCCAACTCCAACTTGTGAAGGTTTGGTAATTCCAATATATTGATCAGGGAGATGAATATATGTATAGTGCAATACAAAGCATAGTAAATACACTAAATACACTTAATAGAACTCTAGAAATAATACAACTCAACCCCCCCCCCCCCCCCCCTTTCCGAAGAGTAATATTACCATATTAAGGGTTTACATGACCGGGCCAACTATGCATTTATTTTTTGCCTTTTTGGATAAAGGCAAATGATGCATTTCACACTAGACATGAAGAACGAGTGATTAGGATAATTAACATCTACTCCCACTCCCACTCCCCCCTCGAAAAACAAAATAACAAAATAATAATAGTCACATACCATGAAATTAGGTTCATCAGTCACCCTTGAGATTAACTATGAAAAGAAAATAACACGTATTAAATCAGCCTTTTGAATTGAAGTTCTGTCCTGGGAGGCTGGAGTACGAATAATTGAAGGAATAGCCTTAATTTCCTCTGTTCCATCGCAGGACAGCGACCCGAACACAATGGAATAAGTTGAGCTTTACCGGCTCAACTTGGCTAGGGGCCCATGTCAGCCTGATCTTGTACTCAGAGCCGTCAGACCCTGCTAACCAGCCGAAAATTGGGGGTAAATTCTAAGATAATGGAGTAATTGGAGCTTACCATAGGAAGTTGTACGTCGTGGGCAGGAAGCATCGGAAGTTTAGGACCTCTTGCACCAACCATTCCATAGCCACAACCTCGCAGCTGCTGTGCACTGCGCCCCCCACATGAAAAAACTTTTGTCGGATGCTGAAAACACCCATGCATATGATTACATGATTAGTGAAAGCCACAATCTATATGGAAAGTGGGAGACTAGGGTAATCAAATACTACACTACCATCAATTCCTTTTCTTTGTTTTCTCAGCTAAAGCAATATCATCAAACCAAATCAACCTCCTATTATATCTATTCCTCAACATAAAATACATCAGATTTCTACCAAAAAAAAAAAACATAAAATACATCAGATCAGAATTCCATTCTTTTTCAGGTAAAAAATCATAATTCCATTCTATAATTAAACTAAGATGATTTCATTAACGATTAGGTACTGTGTGTACAAGAAAAAGCGTGGGTACACATCTGAAAATGGGAAGACCTTGAAGAAACAGACGAAGGGGCCGAAAATTCAAAATCGAAGTATAGTTTACGGAGAAGAAATTACCAGTTTAAGGGTTGGTTTTCTTCAATCCTGGTGGCTAGAGTGAGACAAGCGATTCCAACTACTTGCAGGTTCTTCTTTTGTTTGAAGAATCCTTCGCTCAGAAACCTATCGAGGAGGTTAACACCTAAAAACATCGTCTCTGATCGAAGCTCCTTTGTATCAGATTGCTGCTTATCGAGAAAAACATCCACAACCCAATGAAATGGATAACTGGAATGAAAATATATCATAAACATACAAAGTAAAGGAATGCTGATAAAATGAAAGGCACCCAAAATCCTTAAGAGGGGTAAATGATTTAAAAATTTTTTGGTACTTTCTTACTGAATGAACGTCGTCATTTAGACGAGTTATAGCTCTAACGGACAATAACCATTGGATCGATCATTGTTATCATTTGGTATATGACTGATCTAGGTGGGTCTTACCAAGAAGAAATAACATGCTGCTACAAACTGAGCAAACAAGAACAAACTTGGTTCTATTGGACACTTCACCCAAAAAAAAATGGTTCTATTGGACACGCACATGCACTTGTCAGTTAGAGGAGAGTACGAATTAATGCGAATTGCCACTAGCCGCCGCATGCTCCATTTATCTCCACTAACGAAATAACTAACCCTTTTTACGTGTCTTACAAGTTGACAACTCAATGACGAGATCACCCTTGATTCACTTTAGGTTTCGGGAAGACAAGAGAGATACGATTTCCGATCATACGAGGAGTAGTAAAAGCAAAAGGACTCAAGGACATTCGTTGACTACAAAGTGAAGGGACCACATAATCGAACTGAGGCGTACTTTGATCCAGAACAGGAATTAGGGAAGCAATTGCCCAATCAGTGATCATGTGTAAAGAAACTCCGCAAATATATGTAAAAGTGGTCCAGTAACTCCTCACCTCAACTATCCAGTTAACCATCAGTAACCGTTGCTGGATGACGAGTTCGCCGTACTCCGTCGTTGAGTTGTAATCCTCGGCGTAATCGTGTCTTAAATTTTGACTTCTCTCCCTCTGTCTTAAGTTTTTGTAATTTTCTTCCTCTTCCTCGTCTTCAAATCTCAGCAACTGAACCAAACATTTAATTGAAAAGAAAGTTAAAACCAGATCAAATAGTTAAATAGAAACAATTAATGTAACTGACTTTCAGAGAATAGAAAGCATACTATGAACTCATCTGGACGCCCGCCTTCAACTCTTGAAGAAGCTTTGCCGTTAGAACGAGAACTCCGCTTTGAGAATTCTTGCTTGAATTGAAGAAACAACGAGAAACAAGGTGACTTAATTGAATTTCCGAATGACCGTTCGGAAAAGTCACTTGGAGAGTCAGTGTCAAGCCAGCTGTCTGAGAACCCATCGGAATTTGATGGGAAAAGCTGTGATTCGACATTGGAGATTGTCATTTCCTGCGTTGAACTATATGAATCATCTTCATACGAGAGATCTTCTAGACAAGTTAGCTCGATACCACAATCGAATTCCTTCGGTTTTTTCTCCGCGTTGGATTCTGAATTGGACACAACGAAATTTCTCTCAACGCGTGACAGTTCTGAAAATTCAGACAACCGATGTCTATCTTCCTCCTCCGCTGCCTTTATCAATGAATCACCAACAGTTGGATATATATTTTGGTTTCTCACTTCAGCAACCGTGTCAAGGCAAGAAACCTCTAACATAGACTCATTCTTTTTTATTGCATTAGAATTTCTTGCTCCGTGATCTCTTTCTGTACTCAAACTCTCTGAGAATCTACGCAACGCATCGTGAGGAGTGGAGGATTGAATACAAGAGCTTTCAGAAACTGAGATCTCCCCGAAATCTGCATTTCCTCCACGTTCCCGAGCCTCTCGAACTCCATTAACTGATTCGGTTTTCAAATTCAGATTTCTCTCTGGAAACTCGTCCGCTTTGCCGAGAAATCGAGTCTCAATTCCACAAAACGATTCCAAGCAAGACGATTCTGATAATTCCACGTCTGCTACTTCTTCGTTCTCAATCTTCTTTTCGTTTTGTTTGTGTCTGCGACAAGACCTGGTTATACTCCGGCATTCTTCCTCCGAAATGTTCTCCAATTGACGGAAATTTTGATCACCCTCTCCAAATGCAACTTCAGATTCAATCTCCTCAGACTTTCTCTTCCGGCGAGAAGATCTCGGTTTCTTCTTCAAATTCACATAACCGGCTGAGATCCAGCTTGAAGTACACGAAACTTCGTCGGGAAAGCATGAAGATGAACTAGAAGCTTCCGCAAAACCTGACAAACCTGAATTATTATTAGAAAACAACAAATTCGAAGATTCGACGAGGACTGGAGACCTCTGGAACCGCTTCCGACGAGGAATTTTCGAACGATGCTTTTTCTTGAACGCAACTGCAACAAATTGTTTCTCCCTTCTTTGTCGAAGAATCGAACTCTCGGTTTTCTTCATTTCAGCTAATTTTCATTTAGTGTCTCAGAATCAAACTTTCAGATCCTCTCTTTGAACTTGGAAGATCGATAGGTCGCAATTTCTAGGGTTAGAGATCGTTGCAGACGAGAAAAGTGATAAAAGTGAGAGAGGCGAAGGTGAGCACTACTTCCACTCTCTGTCTAAGATTCGAGTTGCAACCGTTTGGGAAACGTTGCTCACTCTCACAGTATATACATACAGAACTAGTTGTGGCCCCTCGTGAATTACATTTCTCGGCCACGTCCGTAAGGGAACAAACACGTTTCGTTCGGAGTCTGCTCTGCATTTCTTACTTTGCTAACTTCGTTGTCTCCATGAACCCGACACGTGGCTAACAGAACTATATTGGACGTGGAAGCGTAGAAATTTCATCCTCTCAGGAGTCACGAAATAAAGCTGCAAAAGGTCGAGCGAAATTATTTTTGCCCAGGTGAAATAAAATAAATTTTAAAAGGTAGGGTGAAAATAAAAAAGAATCTGAAAGATTTATTATTTATTGGATACCAACAGGTACCCGTAAGAAATTTTCATTAAAATCTATTGGTGGAACTTTTGCTATGGTCCGGTGAAACCTACAGTGCTGTGGATGTTTTATCCTCTCAAGAACCTTCTTTTGACCGTTTGATTGACTTAATCTGATAACAACCACTTGATGGCTAGCGTTTTATGTTAAATCTGGTGGGTCAGCTTGGCCAGGTCGTTTTATTTGGCATAGATAAAAAGCCTGGAAAAGAACCATAAGCTTCACATGTTCATCGTGCAAGGGGTCGCATGTGTAGAGATGCACACCTGGGTTTCATGCAGGTTAGCGAGACTCACCACGTTTGGAGCGTGAATGTGACTTACAAACAATTTTCCAGCCAAGAAAAGAAGGAAAATAGAAGAAGCAAAGTTTCAGCCTTCAACCGATCGTCTACCCTCTACCTCGTTAACAATAATCCATGCCCTGGGAATGCCTTGAAATACTAATCTTACCCTTATAAGGATTCACATCCTCTGTAATTCCTTTCCCTACAATTCCCTGTAATTCCCTCCTAGGATTGTGTCACCTGGCATTTAAGTGATCCAACGGTTACCCAATATAAACTAAATTTAAATTTTATTTAAACCCACTGATAAATTTGAACTTAGTTACTAATTTTTTTCTTTAATTTGTTTTGGAATTATTAATTCAAAAACTTAGACAAAAATTCTTTTGCGGTTGCTATTTACTTCAGTTAGTTAATTATAAGAGGGTTTGTTAAGGATATTTCTAGCACTTCATTGACAATTCTAGTCAAACTCAGGGTTGTCTTAGTCACCACATTCTCACTAGCCGTCAAGGGCAATTTTGGCAAGGCACCTACACACACGCCAATCCTAGCCAAACCCCTATCTTCAATTAAAGATAATCTCAAGAGTTTTGCCTAATCTCAAACATAGGTGGATCTTTAGATCTATATTATCTCAAACATAAATGGATCTTCAGCGTTCTACATTATCTCAAACATACAAAGATCTCTCGAGTTCTAAATTATCTTAACAACCAAAGCATCTTCAAAGTTGTATCTTATCTCAACAACCAAAGCATCAAAGCAACTTCAGAGTTGTATCTTATTTCGACAACCAAAGCATCTTAAGAATCGTACCTTATCTTGAACACACAAGAAACACCATCTTAAGAATCGTACCTTATCTTGAACACACAAGAAACACATCCAATGCAAAATCCTAGTATCTAACCTTACTCGTGTAAAAAGAATTCTGAAGTGTAAGGTGAGGATCTTCCAGTCTATCCAGACTTGGTGACATTGTTCTCAGCAACTTACTTCCTTTCAGGAGGGTCAGAGACAAGGTCCTTTTTAGCTGATTCTAGAGAGTCGGGTCCGGGAGATGAGGATCAGATTTTCTACTAGCACACTGGCAGAGATATTCCGAGTGCCTTACTATCCTCATGAGTGTGTATGGATACCTGCCGGAGCAGAGATAGATTCCTTCTTTCTACCTCACGAGTTGCACGAGATTTGCATCACTCTTTGGAGAGACGACTGGTGCTACGCTCCATGAACAAGTGCACTAATGACTGATTCAGCTAGGGTCATTGGTCGCATTGTGGGTCGTAACATCATTTCGAAGGCTGGGCATCACGAGAGAGTATCAATGATGGAGGCTCTAGTTATCTACCGCATCTACTTAGGATTTGAGATTGATCTATCCTTCATCATCCAGAACGTCATGTTAGAGGTTGTGGAGCATCCGGGCGTACAGGACCTTTGCTTCGGACGTTTACTTACACTCATCTTCAGGTATTTCGGGGTGAGGCTGAAGGATACTGAGGTGTGTACACGAGATCTAGGCTATGGCATCAAGACGAGGACTGTCCATCAGATGCAGCTTAGCTAGGTCGAGAGGGTGAGGATGATGACTACCAAATGAGGAGGATGATGAATCGGATGGTGGTGACAAGGGTGCTGGTTCGAACATAGATGACCAGGCAGGAGATGACACCTAGATGCATGAGGCAAATTTGGGTCATCATGAGATCCCCACATCATCACATTTTGAGATCGAAGGTCAATCACTCACAGTTCCAGAGACTCCAGAGCTGTGTACACATATGTGCTCTATGGCTTCCATCCTAGAGAGGATAGAGTTGAGGCAGGAGAGGATGTAGTCACAGTTGACTCAAGGTGTAGAGGATGTTAGAGTACTTAGGGAGTAGAGACAGTAGTCTATATAGATTGTACTAGGATTCCTTTTATGTTTTATCAGATGTACTCATTTTGGAACTATCTTATTGTGTATTATGCGTTTTCTTTTGTTGCATTATGTGGTGTTTGTTAGATCATACTTATTGTGTATTATTCAAAAATACATTATGCTTCACTTATTAGATTTCTAATTCAAGTGATATGTTATTCACTTCTAAGAATACTTGAGTCACTTCTGGATTTATGACTCAGGGATGTTCCATCATTGCTCCTGTGGTTAGGATTATCCTTGAACTTTGAGCTCTGATACCATTTTGTCACATCCACCCAGCCGATACCCCATCAGGCATACCCGAGTGTGTGATCCATAGCCCTGAAGATAAGTATCGATGAAATCAACCTCCCACATTCACAACAATATAATCAAGAACAAGACTAAATCAAGGTTATCAATATTATTTAGAAGATTAAAGGAATATAACGAAATAACATCAGAGTGCAGAAATGATAACAATATATATAATCAAAAGGTAGAGTGAGGCGGAATATCACTCCACGGTTACAGTAGAAATGTAGCTTGAAAGTCAAAAAGAAGATTGCAACCATTTCCAAATGTTGGTAATACATCAAAAGTAATTCAATTCAATTAATTGATGGGGGAAAGATTCCTTACCTGGATTCGCTTTCCCTTACTTGAAGTATTCGCAGCGGAAGTCTAGATCCATGTTCTCGTTCCACCACCAAAGATTTACCGGTGAGATTCCACAATCACTGGGAAAGGGAATTATATCCACAACCCAAATGCCGTGGATTAATGGAATGAAGATCAAAAACTAGGGAAGAAAAATTTCTAAGCCTGCGATTCTAAGAGAGAGGGAGAGAGAGATGGAGCCGCCGTTTCTCAGAGATTCGCTCGTGCGAATGAATCACTCAGTTACTTACTAATGCGGTGGTTACCAAAATATATAACCCTATTTTGTAACCGCCCTAATAGTGAGTTTCCAATATTGCCCTTGGGCATTTAATTTATTAATCAAATTAATAAATTCCAACAGCTCCCACTTGCACAAGGGCAAGTGTTAATCTTTCAATGTGTCCCAGACACACTTGTATATCCCAGATATACACATTCAATCTCTCTGCTATGTATCCCAGATACATAGACCTCTTGTGTCCCGGACACACATGCATATCCGGGATATACATATATATTGATCTCTTCACTATGTATCCCGGATACATAGACCACCCGTGTCCCAGGACACTAATATCCACAAGTCATACGGCAAAATGGGTTGTGCGACCGGTGATATACACACGCACGCGTGAGCCCCAAACTAGAAACCTTCCCGGAAGGCCGAGAATGGCACATCACTCATAGAAACAAATCAAACAAGCATTAGTATAACACGGTGTCCTAGGTTTATTCAAACTCACCGGACTAAAGGTATCTCGATCCCTCCCGAGAGATCACCTTCTTGTCCTTAAAATGTTCCACTACTGTAACACATACGGTTGGCGCCAAAGCAAACACTTTTTAGGGTGCGGTTGAATCAAACCTTTCCTTTCGCCCTAGACCATCACTACACTTAGGATTGACTCCTTTCCCGGTAGTGCCCCTTTAGGTCGAATCAATCATGACCATAGGTAACACCCCAAAGTAGCCACATCAACCCTTCGTTTCATGATGTCGTCGAAAGTCACCAAGAACACTAATGGACCATAAGGTCCAGGACTCACACAATGAGAGGAGCGGGGATCCATCCTCTCATTTCCAATGATCTCTAAGCACACATAGTATGATATATGTGCTATGGTGGAGCATTCTATATACAATAGAACGTATGTCCATCTCAACACCATACAGGTCTTAGTCCAGTCGCAACCCCTTGCGCCTAACCCGAGTTTCTTTATTGTCGCCACCCTAGCGCCACATAAAGTACTCGCACCTGGCTCCTATAGGCAACATGAATAGTGGGAACATTCATGTCGATTCTCTTCACAGAAGAGAAACTCATCTTGATTCCAAATCGGGCGACATCATGATTATGAATTGACCTACACAAAGTCATTCACAATCCGTCTCATCTCTGCTCGCCTCCAAGGCGCCAGAGGCGAATGCTCGTGTGAGTGAGCCATTCTCTTGCCTATTGACATATGTTGTTTTATGCTAGAAGAAACACAATCACACAGAAAGTGAATAAAAAACCGTTGGAATGAACTCATATTATTCATTAATAAGAAAGTCTCAGTACAAAAATAAGTCACAATCTACGCAAGCCCAAGGATTTTACATGAGAAATAAAAACATCCTTGGCTATAGGTTTGGTAAGAGGGTCAGCTACCATCAAACTAGTAGATATGTGCTTAAGTACAACTTTCTTTCTTGATGTAATGTCTCTAACAAAGTGATATCTCAACTGTATATGTTTGGTCTTCCCATGATACTTGGGGTCCTTGACATAGCTAAGAGCTGCCGTACTATCACAGTAGACAAGGGCAGCCTCTTTGGATGTCATCACAATCCCAGTATGTCGAAGGAATCTCCTCAACCAAACAGCCTCTTGAACCGCAGCTGAGCATGCCACATACTCTGCTTCCATGGTCAAGAGGGATATACAAGCCTGCTTCTTGCTACACCACGAAATGGCCCCGCCATTCAGCAAGAAAGCATATCCGAGAGGTTGATTTGCGCTCATCGATGTCTCCAGCCCCAGTCGGCATCACTATAGCCAACTAACCGCAAATCCGATCCTTGGTAACACAACATGTAGTTACTCGTTCCTCGAGATATCTCAATATCCTCTTGATCGCTTTCAGTGCTCTATGCCGGGTTTGATTGGTATCGACTAACCAAACCCACTTGCATAACAAATATCCGGCCTAGTACACATCATAGCGTACATAAGGCTACCCACCTTTGCACTGGAATATGGAACTCTTTCCATCTTGGTTTTCCCCTCTGGAGTCTTAGGACCCATATCAAGGCTCAAATGCAAACCCTTCTCCTTTGGAGTATCAATTGGTTTGCGGTTGTGCATCAGTATCTCGTCAAGACATTGTCAATATAGGTCTCTTGAGATAAACCCCAGTAATCTCTTTTGCCTATTTTCGACAATCTTGACACCAAGCACATAGCTTGCTTCACCCATGTCCTTCATATCAAATACGGAGGACAACCATTTCTTAATGGTTTCCAATAGCTCCTTGCTATTGCTAGCCATAAGTATGTCATCTACGTACGGTGTCGTCGAATGACATAATTATTATCGAGATCTCTTGGTGTAAACACGGTGGTCTTCCTCAAGCATGGAAAAACCATTTTCCATCATAGCTTGGTGGAAGCGCACATTCCACTTGTCTAGATGCTTGCTTTAAGCCATATATGGACTTCTTAAGCTTGCACACTTTGCGCTCAAGTCCATGTGCTTCAAAGCCTTGAGGTTGATCCATATAGATCTCTTCCTCAAGTTCTCCATTGAGAAAAGCAGTTTTTACATCCATCTGATAAAGCTCCAAGTCCAACTGAGCAACAATGGCTAGTATGAGGCGAATTGAGGCAAACCTAACCACAGGGGAAAAAGTTTCCTCATAATCAACGCCCTCTTGTTGGGTGTAGCCCTTAGCCACTAAACGAGCCTTGAATCTCTCAATAGATCCATCCGCCTTTCTTTTGATCTTGAGAACCCACTTGTTCCCAATCGCCTTTCGGCCTGGCGGCAAGTCAACCAAGTCCCAGACATGATTAACTTTCATCGACTCCAACTCTTCCTTTATTGCTTTTAACCATTCCTTTGAGCTTGACCCCGCAAGAGCTTCTGCATGCTCTTTGGTTCATGCTCATCGACTGAAATCATCTCACAGTCGATCTCTTCAGGAGTTACCATGTAGGCTTCATCCTCTATGTCGAAACGTCGACGAGGAACTAGCCCGCGCCTACTACGGCGCAAGTGCATGTCAGATTGCTCACCGTCTAAGGTAGCTATCACATCTGCACTCCCACTCCCACTAGGATCTTCTGGATGAACCCCAGGTTCATTATCTAGAATCTGAATCCCTGGAGTGACAAGACCACTATCTTGTATCTCAAAGAATTCCGATGATTCTTTGTTAACTCCTGAAAGAGATGGAAAATCATTCTCCAAGAATGTTGCATCCCTAGACTCAAGTTCCGTTCTCCTCTCATTCTCATCTAGTCCAATGAAGACATGGCCCTTTGAGGGTTCGGGAATATCTCACAAAGATACACTTTCTTCCTCTCGGGGTCCAAGCTTTCCATATTGGTGAGAAGTAGAGTGAACATATGCTGCACATCCCCATGCGCGCAAGTAACTCAAATCCGGCTTCCTTCCGGTCCACAACTCATATGGTGTGGAAGGAACCGATTTGGTTGGAACTCTGTTGAGGATATAGGCCGCGATCGACAAAGCATCTCCCCAATAAGAGATGGGTAGGTTTGCCTGCGCCATCATGGATCTCACCATGTCTAGCAAGGTTCTATTCCTCCTCTCGGCAACCCCATTTTGCTGTGGAGTCCCTTGAATAGTGAGTTGTCTAGATATCCCCTTTTCATCACATAACCCTTTGAACATATCGGAGAGATACTCTCTACCTCTATCCGTTCTAAGAGTTTTAATCCTTTTATCTAAGCGATTCTCAACCAAGCTCATGAATTTCTTAAAACATTCCAGAGCTTCGACTTATGAGAAATTAGATAAATGTGACCATACCTTGTATAGTCATCTATGAATGTGATGAAATATGATTGTCCTTTTCTAGTATGCACATTCATGGGTCCACACACATCGAATGGATAAGTTCTAAAGGAAGAGAGGCTCTCAAAGCCTTTTTAAATGGTTTTCTAGTTGCTTTTCTGCTAGACATGACTCACGGGTTGGCAAATCGGATAGTGAACCTTGGCCTAAGAGACCTTCTCTTGCCAACCTCTTCATCCTATCTAAGCCAATATGTCCTAGTCTAGCATGCCACAAATTAGAATCAATACACACGGTATTTTGGCAAACAAAAGCATTACTAGAATTAAATGAATAATCAATTGTATCCAATACAATGAAACCATTATCAAGAAAACCATAACCATAAACTGTATCACCCAGATACAAAACCAAAGAATTGTTTTCAAATACAATTCTAAAACCATGTCTTAAAAGATAAATAACAGAAACAAGATTTCGCCGAATGTCTGGAGCATACTGACACATCATGGAGTAACAGCGTCCGGCCACCTCGCAAAACTAATTTGCATGTGCCTATGCCATGAACCTCCACGCTTGAGCTGTTCCCCATCGTTATCCTTTTGCTTCCTCTTGGAATACGACGGTATTCCACGAAGCTCGAGCGTTCCCTTGTTATGTGTTCCGTCGCCTTGAATCAACAATCCACAAAGGATTTAGTTCAGCAAGCATAGTAGAACTTGTTACATAACAAGATGAGGTATAACACACAAGTACATACCTCTTGCTCAGTGCAATCACGAGCAAAATGACCAGGCTTTCGGCACTTGAAGCAAATCAAAGCTGATTTCTTCTTGCCAGCACTAGTCCCCCTTGAACGCTTGGGCCCACTCTTGTTTTTGTTCCCACCCTGGTTACTTTGCTTGGACCGCTGAGGTTGAGCTTTCTCTCTCTTGCGCTTGAAGCTTTGCACCCTTACTAGTGCTAGCTTCAACAGCAAATACATCGATTTGAGGGGTATCGGCCAACATCAGATCCTCATCAAGCTCAAGGTGCTTGGCAGCTTGATCGAAAGTCTTGACCTCATCAGCATGAGTCAAGAAGATCTTCATATGCTCCCAAGTCTTTGGCAATGACTTGATGATTGCGGAGACTTGCTCATCATCAGTCTTCTGGCGCCCACATGCGCTCAACTCACTGATCATGTTAGACATGATGGTTATATGCTGCCTCATGGTGTGACCCTGGCGCATCTTATAACCGTCAAAAGTGAGTCCGAGCTGGCGGCCTCTTGTGGTGGAAGTCCCTCCATACTAGAACTTCACAGCCTCCCACAAAGACTTTGCAGTCCTATGCTTCTCATAACGAAGCATCAGGTCATCCCTCATGGAGCTCAGGATTGTAATCCTGGCTACCCGGTCTTTCCTCTTCCAAGCATTGTATATATCAAGGTCCCTCCGATGCTGTGCAGTGGTACCTTCCTCAAGTGGGTTCATGGTCTGGTTTATGGTCTCCAGCATATCCTGCTCTTCCAGGAGATATTGCACCTTTCGGTGCCAGAGGTCATAATTCCTCTCATTCAGCTTATCTCCTTTAGTGAGGTCAGCAACAATGCTCTTGGTAGCAGCCATTTTTTCTAGAGATATTACATACAAGAATGAGTTCAATAAATCTAGCATAAAACACAACTCATGCAACAAAAAATCACACTAGCATAGTCAACCTATGGGATAAGCACTTAAACCAAAAGAGATGCTAAAAAAACATTCAATCAAATTCTCATGCAAACCCACATAGACTTATACACTAGCTTCATTCTGTGCAAGAAACATGATTGATAGACCCATAAATAAAAAAATAGTTTTATTAAAATAAAACATGCAATCATGTTAAAGCTATGAGGTGGTTCACACAGAACACTTCTACCTCATTAGCTCCCACTAGGCCCCAATAGGCCCTCAATGCCCAAACATCACACAGACTGTCGGGCCATTGGTGTCCAGTAAGTTAGAAACACATTCTGAACTGGACAGAACAATATCCAAAAAAAATCCATCTCCCAGACGGAAATGCCCAGACGGCATATGCCCAGGACGGATGACCGTGCCCAGACGGATGACCGTGCAGCCTGACGGACGGATGACCGTCTCCCAGGACGAAAATTCCGTGCGGGTCACTGTGACCACTCGATAATAGACGGACGACCGTCGGTCCGTCGGTCCCCGATGACCAAATAACGGCGATTTTTCAATTTTTCTTGAACGGAAAAAAACGGTAAAACACGTTTTTTCACTCAAAAATCATCCAAAAAACACATGAAAAAAATCCAACAATAAATTTTAAACAAAAATTTTCATCATGGATTATCAATTCATGCAAATCTTCATTAGGGAAATTCACAAGGATCTCCCACTCGGATCCGAATCAAAATTAAAGGTTTCCAAAAACCCTATCAATACTCCCATGGGTTTCGTATTAAACCCTTGATCCTCCCATTGGATCCATACAATAAAATTAAACAATGGGGAGGAACAGTAAACGTGGGAACCAATGGCTCTGATGCCAATGTTGGTAATACATCAAAAGTAATTCAATTCAATTAATTGATGGGGGAAAGATTCCTTACCTGGATTCGCTTTCCCTTACTTGAAGTATTCGCAGCGGAAGTCTAGATCCACGTTCTCGTTCCACCACCAAAGATTTACCGGTGAGATTCCACAATCACTGGGAAAGGGAATTATATCCACAACCCAAATGCCGTGGATTAATGGAATGAAGATCAAAAACTAGGGAAGAAAAATTTCTAAGCCTGCGATTCTAAGAGAGAGGGAGAGAGAGATGGAGCCGCCGTTTCTCAGAGATTCGCTCGTGCGAATGAATCACTCAGTTACTTACTCACTAATGCGGTGGTTACCAAAATATATAACCCTATTTTGTAACCGCCCTAATAGTGAGTTTCCAATATTGCCCTTGGGCATTTAATTTATTAATCAAATTAATAAATTCCAACACCAAAAAAAGGAAAAAAAAAAAAAAAAAAAAAAAAATTTTTTTTTATTTTTTAAAAAAAATATTTATAAAAATAAAAATTATAATATAACCCCCCCCCCTCCCCTCTCCCCGTACTTTTTTTTTATTTCTCCAACAAAGATCATCACAAGAAATTTTTTAAATTTTTTTTTTTTTTTCTAGCCCCCCACCATGAGTGAAGTATGCTTCATCGGTTTGTGCTTCCTCATACTGGCCGTCATAGTTATCAACACCTGCAGAATAATCTAACAAAAGATATTTGCACGAAAGGAGTGAGTTCAAGGGAACTCAGCAAGGCAAGTTATCCCATAACAACATAAATAACATGATAGCATAAACATAGCATGATGCAAAATGATATGAGACAGACAATGCATGTATGAGTCTAACTTTATGTATGCTAGTCTCTATAGGCAGACATGCTTTAAGTCATAGCACCATACTTCTTTGGGTAGGTCTCAAATCACTCTCCCTCAACCATCTTGGTATCTTGGGTTCTCCAGTGGTAGTTGGGTCCTACAGCCCTCGGGACATTCCATGACTGGGTTTAGGTCACCACTCTCTCACATCACCATTTGGTCTAAGTATTGGCGCATGTCAAGGTAAAGCCTAGCCAAATGCAAGTCATCTACTTGGTTATATCAACTTAGATCCATATACGTCCATTCCTCGTGTAAAATCCGGCCTTATCCTAACCCTGACCAGGCCCGGATTTTATTTTGTTGCAGGTCCGAAGACCCGAAGTGGTGGTAGAAGAGACTTGTGGGCCCTCTTAGTGGATGATTCGATGCTTGATGCTGAGCCTATGGACATTGACAATGATGCCCCTCACTTGTGCACCTTGTCAGTGTTGAGTAAAAATCTGCGCATCGATGAAGATTGAATTAGTTGAATCACTTCCCGGAACCCCGTGATCAATCCGAAGGTATTTTCTAAAACTAGACTTGTTGATTGACTTGTAGGAGAAAACCCCGCTCAATTTGACCCTGTATAGCCTTCCGAATCCACTCCTGAAGTTGCTGACATAGCTTGGTCGAGTGCTTGGTCGACTGACGGTCGACCGATCACCGTCGACCTGCCAGTCAACCAAGAGTAATGGAATTCGAGTTTACACTAAATCTCTTCCCATTTTGCCCCTACCTTTTTGGAACTCGTGAATGAGGACCTAAACTAATCATTTGCACTCCAGAGCTCGAGGTTGGACACTCTCTTGGGCTACTCCTTGATGTTTGGGAAGATCTTTGACTCCATTCTCTATTGTATACACTAATCATCAACTCAAGGTATGATTTCTTCTATTCCTCTTCTAATCTATTCATGTTTCTATCAATTAATGATCTTGAAACCATGGCTGAAGTGCTGCAACCTTGCAAACACTTAACCATGAGTTTCCCCCCTTTTCAATTTCTTAATCCTCCCCCACTCTTGCTATGCTATGATTCAAATGAGATTAATTGCACTCCATCACTTTGATTCTATTCAATCTAACCTATTTTGATTCTATTCTGATATGTAGATGCATGATAAGCTTAGGCTGTAATGAAATTAAGATTCTAGCTTGATTCTTAGCACTCATTTGATTGATTCTTATCATCCCTTTCAATTTCTATAAGTTCCAATTTAATTCTTGCTAAGCATCATATAGAACCTAAAATTCGATTTGGGTATTTTTGATTGAACCGTTGGATCATCATGAAAATTAGTGTGTAGTATCCTCTTACTGTTATAAACACGCCCTCCAAATTTCATGACGATCGGAGAACCGGAAGGGCAGTTTCGGATCAAGTTTCCATTGTTGTCCTGAAGATAACAAGTCTTGGTCGACTGACAGTCGACCAAGCCAATCAACCAAGAGTTGTTAAGGCCCTGTACTCAGCCAATTTGATCCGTTTGAACCCCAATTCAATTGTTTTCTTCTCTGACATTAATTGTATGATTATCTAGGGTATCAACACTGATTTTGGGACCATAGTTGGTAATCATTGAATCTATTTACAACTTGAGTAAGGTAAGGACAGTCGTTAACTCAAGTATGTTAATTATACCAACATGCTTACATTATGGGAACTTATTGGTTATGATCATATGAGTAATCCTTTACTATACATGATTGTTATGTGTTTTCTTATCAGTAATAGAATGTATATATCATTTAGAATATCATGTTCAGTTTTACTTTATGATTCATGTATGATCAATCATGTTATGATATGTATTTGTTTATATGACGAATTATTGATTTAGTATAATATGATGAGATTGAGATTGTGATTGACTACGTATGACTTGGGATTGAGAGGTGTCCTTTCGACACTTCTGTCCTTGGACATTGGAGGGAGTAGTATGGGATATTCCCTGAAGGTGTCCATCGACGCTTTCTCGGGTTATTGGATGACATGTATAGGATTGTCTAGGTGTATGGTTAGGATTTCCCTTGTCGTATCAGACCCGAATCGGAAGGGTATTGAGACCGAATGACCCGTGGTAGAATATGGTTGAAGGGCGCTCAAGACCGGTACCCACTCTGTGAGAGGACTTGAACTATATTGCGGATACCCGAAAGGGGCCATTTATTGGTAGGGTTGCATATGGATAGTGTCACATCCCGCCCTAAATCCACCAAGGGGATACCCTATCTGGATTACCCGGGGAGTGAATTACAGTCCCGCCGATCAAGTTTAGGAACGATCATAGTCACTTAGCACAATAATATAATCAAAAGCAAGAACAATTCCTTGTATCCAAACAATTTAATAACAAAAGTCGAGAAGGTACCTCAGAAGGATTCACAAATAATATCAGAGTGCGGAAAGGATTTCATTAGTATAAACAATCAAGTGTGAAAAGGAGGGAGGAAACCCATCCTATAATATTAGCGGAAGATGAAACGACTAAAAGTAAATGTTACAACTGATTCACCAAATAACAAGTGAAACAACTAAGCTATAGTCCCGACAATTCAAATAAAAGGTTAAAAAGGGAATGAGGCGACATCCCATCCCTAACACACAAATATAAAACTGAACTGCTACAAACAAGTCCCGATCTCGGTTTACTCGTCTTTATCAACTGGTTCATCGCCACCAGTATGATACAAGTCTTCAACTCGGCCTCCAGAAGGTTGACTGCCACAGTCAACAGTGGTAGTACATGTAGAAAAGTCTAACAAAATATGTTGCAAAAAGGAGTGAGTTCAAAAGAACTCAGCAAGGTAGTCATTCCATAAAATATAAACCATATGATACAAGCCATAATATGATGCAATATGATATGGAACACATGATGCAAGTATGGTTCTAACTCTATGAATGCTGGTCTCTAAGATAGACATGCTTTAAGTCATAGCACCATACTTCTTTGGGTCGTCTGTCACTCTCCCATTCCATATATTGGGAATGCCAAGGGAATATCGGTAAAGTCATCTAAAAAACCATGGTAAGGGGATCGGTCACCGCTCTCTCACATCACCATTTGGTATAAGTACTGGCGCATGTCACAGTAAAGCCTAGCCTAGTGCAAGTCATCTACTCAGTCATATCATCTCAGATCCAGATACGTCCATTCCTCGCCCCCGGCGATCCTTTCTGGTATCCTTCACACTAGAGTCAGCGTAATCCCGGATTATGGACTCATCAACCCTATTGGTCATCCACAAATAGTAAACGGGAAGCTCTCACGTCCTCTCACGGGTTGGTTACCGGTCTTGAGCGCCCGTGAGCCCAAGTCTATCCATTTGCAACCCTACCAATAAATGGCTCCCACAATGAGATTTATGACCTCTCACGGGTTGGTTACCGGTCTTGAGTGCCCACAAATCCCCACTGCTACCACGGGTCGTTCGGTCTCAATGCCCTTCCGATTCGGGTCTGATACGACAGGAACATCCTAGCCAAACCACTAGACAGTCCTATGTATGTCATCCAATAACCCGGGAAAGAGTCGATAGGCACCTTCGGAGAACATCCCATACTATTCCCTCCGGTGCCCAAAGACAGAAGCGTCAATAGGACACTCCCCAACCCCAAGTTATACGTAGGCAATCACATATTCAAGTTCATCACTTCTCATGCATCCAATACATCTTCATAATACAAGTTAAATCATGATATTGAAATGAATCATCATAGACATAAGTAAACAAGAATAGTGATGTAACATGACAAGAGTATAAAGATTTCAATACTACTGTTCTAACACATATATAACAGTCTTATAAAGATTAAAAGTAATCAAGAGATTCTATTCATAAATAAGAACATAAATCATAAGTTGATGATCTATATGTTTATGGAGATAACCATCCTTACCTTAGGTTGAATTGATGATGAATTGAGAATACCAAGAATTAGTCCAAAAGAATTGTTAAGACCCTAAACAAACATCAATAATAAGTTAGAGAAGAAATTGGGAAGATCGGATGCTAATTGGATCAAAACGGAGCAAGGTTGCTGTCAGCAACAAGTTTGGTCGATGGTATCGACCAAAAGGATCGACCAAAATTCTCTTCGGGACAGAATAGTGGATTTTGGGGATTTTGGTCCGAAATGAGTCTTCCAGGGTTCGGATCGATCCGAAACTTGGAGGGATGATTAATAACAATGTAAGAACACTACCTAGCAAGTATTAACACAATCCAATGGTCCAAATGAAAACCCCCAAATTGAGGTCCTATGTTCTAAAGACAAGAATCCTATCATTCATAAGAAATTGATGTAATTGAAAGGGAAGCTAGAGAATTAGTTGGGGAATAGGTTAGGAACATGATTACAATCATTTGCAAGCCAGAGATTAGACTAATCATACTCCATATCTCAGTTTAGAATAAGAAATCAAGTTGTTAAGTAAGGAATCATGGTAATGTATATGTAAGGATCAAGATGCAAGTGAGGCATAGCAAGAATGAAGGAAAATCAAGTATAAATGGGAAGAGACGTTCATGGCAAGGTGTTTGCAAGGTTGCAGCACCTTAGCCATGGTCTCATCAGTAAAAGAAGAAGGGAAGTGAGTAGAATAGAGAGCAAGAGAGAGAATCATACCTTGGAAGATGATAGTTGGGGAAAAGAGACAATGATTATTGTAGAAGATCATCACCCAAGCCAAAGAGGAGCCTAAAAGGAGCCTTCCCACGTTCTCAGGTGTTGAAATGAGTAAAATATCGTTCTAGGTTCGAGGTTTCACTTAAATAGATGAAGGAATATCCAAAAAGCATCTTTTTCTCGATTCTGGGTAACTTTGGTCGATGGTTTTGGTTGATGGCATCGACCAAAAGGATCGACCAAAACAGTAATGAGGTTTCAACGAGAAAATCCAGAAATAGTTCAGCAACTTCGAACAGGGATTCAGAGGGCTATACAAGGTCAAATTGAGTGAGGTTTTCTCCTACAAGTCAATAAAGAAGTCTAGTTTCCAGAAATACTTTTGGATCAAGCATGGGAGTTCATTAGATCCACCAACTAAGCTCACCTTCTTCGATGCGCAAGCAGGATTTGCCAGACATAGTTCAGCAACTTCGGACAGGGATTTGGAGGGCTATATGGGGTCAAATTGAGTGGGGTTTTCTCCTACAAGTCCATCAATAAGTATATTTTCGGGAAACATAATCGGATTGGGCACAGGAGTTCATTTGGTATTTCAACTAATTCACCCCTCTTTGGTGCGCAGATTCAAAACTAACACTGACAATGCTCTCAAGTGAGGGGCATCATCGTCAATGTTCAAGGGCTTGGGTTCCGACACCAAAATATCAACCAAAAGGTTCAACAAGTCTCATTTCCCCCACTTCGGGTTTTTGGACCTACAAACATAACAGGTCCCGGGCCTGGTCAATGTTAGGATAAGGCCAGACAATACAGATCTACCCTAAGGGAAAGGTCTGACAAGGCTTCCTAAGGTTTTCAAAGATAATAATATTGAAATTAAAGTCCAACTTTTAAGGTCTAACATTGAACAAGTCTTTCTTTATCCCAAAATAAATAGGGTGTCCGGGCTTGGTTTGGGTTAGATGTTACAGATAGACTTGGGCTCACGGGCGCTCAAGACCGATAACCAACCCGTGAGAGGACGTGAGAGCTTCCCGTTTACTATATGTGGATGACCAATAGGGTTGATGAGTCTGTAATCCAGGATTACACTGACTCTAGTGTGAAGGATACCGGAAAGGATCGCCGGGGGCAAGGAATGGACGTATCTGGATCTGACATGATATGATTGAGTAGATGACTTGCATTGGGCTAGGCTTTAATGTGACATGTGCCAGTACTTATGCCAAACGGTGATGTGAGAGAGTGGTGACTAAATCCCCAACCATGGTTTTGAGATGACTTTACCGAACTTCCCTGGGCAGACCCAAGATATCTTATGATTGAGGGGGAGTGACTGACGACCCAGAGAAGTATGGTGCCATGACTTAAAGCATGTCTACCTTAGAGACTAGCATACTTAAGGTTAGAATCATCATTCATCATAGTCTCATATCATATTGCATCCTATTTTGACTTGTGTTGAATGAACTGTGGATTATGAAACGACTTGCCTTGCTGAGTTCTTTTGAACTCATTCCTTTTTGTGCAATTTGTTAGATTATACTACAGGTACGAAAGACCTTGATGGCACGTCCTATGACCCGAGCTATGATCCCGCATACTACCCTTCGGGTGATGGCTACGCGGAGAGTCAGGATTGCTATACCGAGGAGGATTATAGTGCGTACCAGGGTTAGCCCCACATTAGTGAGGGAGCGGCCACGTTGGGTTTACTTCATCCATACTTTCGAAGAGGATATCATTAGGATAGAGGAAACCTATGTGTAGGCCCCATTTCCCTAGATGACTGTAATCATTTGGATATTCTCTCTCTAGTTCCTATGGATTTGTTCATAACACTAGGTGTAACTTAACTTGATTTATCACTGTTCTGCTGATTGTGAAGTAGTGACTTCTGATCACTCTTTCTCTTGAGACTCTGTTACTTAGAAGTTGTTACTTAATGTTTCCGCACTCTGATTAATTACTCTTTTCTCATTCAATTGATCTATTTATTGTTTACTTTATACATTGATTATATTGTTCATGATTATGTTATCGTGTATGTGGGAGGCATGGTGGCTCGATCTAGATCTTCGGGCTGTGGATCACATCCCGGGTATGTCAGATAGGATACCGGCTGGGTGGATGTGACACCTCGCCTCAAGCGATCCTTTCCGGTATCCTTCACACTATAGTCAGCTTATCCTATGGCTACAACCAACTCGGACTACAGACTCATTAACCCTATTGGTCATCCACAAATAATAGATGGGAAGCTCTCATGTCCTTTCACGGGTTGGCTACCGGTCTTGAGTACCCATGAGCCCAAGTCTACTAAATGTGACCCTACCAATGAATGGTCCTCTCACGAGTATCCACAATGTGACTTATGTCTACTCACAGATATGACTCACAGGTCTTGAGCGCCCATAAATCCCCATTGCTACCATAGGTTACTCGGTCTCAATACCCTTCCGAATCAGGTTTGATATAACAGGGAATCCTAGCTAAACACTACTAGACAAGTCCTAGGTATGACAACCAATAATCCGGGAAAGCGTCAAAGGGCACCATCGGAAATATCCCATACTATTCTCACTGATGTCCAAGGACATAAATGTCAAAAGGACATTCCCCAATCCCAAATCATACCTAATCAATCACAATCCTAATTGAGTCATAACGTTCACAACTGATATCTCATCATATGAAAGAATACATAGAGACAAGATCAATTGAATATGCAACATATATGAGTAAGAATACATTCGTGATCAAATACATAAAGGAAATATAAAAGTAAGATCCTAGTATACTTACAGCAGTCATATCATAATTAGAAACTACAATATCAGTAGCTGAAACGAGGAAAATTGCACTGAACCAGTGGACCGGGTTCATAATCTTCATCCAGGTTAGACTGTAACCGGGGACCCACCAAACCCTAATTTAATGATCATAAAGGCGCTGCATTTCGGTTATCAGTCCGGTAAGATCTCTCGAATCATGCGGTAGACAAGGCTAACTTGTAGGAGGCAACTATCAGCAAAGCAATGAGGGAATCGTGCCGAGATTGATAACTACATGCGTTTCTGAATATGTAGAGGGAAACCCTATGATCGGACGGCCACCAAAAGAAATCGAGACTTCACCCAACGGTCGAGAATTGGAGGTAAAGTCTATATAAATGAGTGATCCGCTCACTCTAGAGGTATCTGAATCCTTTCCAATTTACGCATTCATTATTATGCTCTGCAACTTGCCAGAGCCTTGGTGATTAGTTCAGAAACTGACTTAAGCTTTGGAGGTGGCCTCCCGACCCCCACGGTCGGGCCACATCTAACTCTTTTTGTAGGCCATCATCAAGGAACCTGGAGGCTTGACATTTTCTGGACGCATCATTTGGCGTTGTCTGTGGGAAACGTTTCAAGAAGTCATGGTAACTAGATCAGCAGCAGCAGCTGCAGCGGCTAAGCGGATAGCAAACATCTCACCACTCCTTGGGGAGAATAATCCGTCAAATATTCCCCAAAGAAGCCAAACCCCAGAAGCACGTGGAGACGAAGTTGATGGACCCGAACATCAAAACCATCCGAATCCTCTTTAGCATCAAGTAGACCAAATGCAGGTCCAATTCCTAGAGATGCAGGATATGATCCACACTTTGGTTAGACAGGTAGTGGCTCCTCAAGCTCTTGATTAGGTAGAAGCCAGAAGACGTGCGGGAGGAGCAGATGAACAAATACCACACATTCAAGCGATTTCTGTTTAAAGGGAAGGACAACTAGCCGAAGGCCAAAATTTTGGCCCAAACGCTCAAAGGGACCTTCTACGGCGAGCCCGAGATTTGAGAATTGGCGAATTTCCAAGAAGGGATGATCGGTATGACAGGCCGCATGCTAGTAGAACAGATTTCCGGATGAGATTGCTGAGAGGAGTGTGTACTCACTCTCCAACATCCAAGCGTTCAGAAAGAGTGACTGTTCGGATGGAGGATGGACGATCGGCACATTTCGGCCGAGAGCTTGCCAACATAAACCAGGGCTCCTAGGCTGCTAGGGCCTTTGCACATGTGCATTATCCTTCTCAGTTTCTTCCAACTTCTTCGAGTTCTGCACCACTTGGGCATAGCTCACTATAGGCTGGACTGTGAGGTAAGCTTTAATGGCAGGGCGCAGTCCTTTAAAGAATTTCTTGGCCTTGGCGAGGTCAAGCTTCAGAGAATCAGGAGCAAAGAAATGAAGCTCCTCAAACTTCTGTTGGTACTCCAACATAAACAAGGATCCCTGCGTAAGAACCATAAATTTGGCTTCCTTCGGATCTTTCACCGCCTTAGGAAAGTAGTTCATGCAAAAAGCTTCCTTGAACAACTCCCAAGTTACAACACCCGCATGCAAACCTTCCAAAACAGGCCGAGTGGAGGTCCACCAAGCGTCAGCTTCATGTTGCAACTTCTGTTCAGCAAACAAAATCTTTTGGGCTTCAGAACATTGTAGATGTCAAAAAGCCTTCTCCAACTCATGAATCCACTTGTTAGGAAACAAGGGGTCCTTGGTCACTCCAGTGAAGGTGGGCACTTGCAGGTTCAGGAAACTCTCCATCAGGCGAGTATGAGGAGTTCCAGCTAAACCTCCTGCATTCAGAACTGCGGCATGAGGATTCACATTAGCGCCAACATGAGTCTCATTATGCAGAGTCATGAAACCCGTCAGCATCTAATTAAACTAGGCTGCTTGCTGCTGCATCATATTGCCCATGATATTGGCAATATCACGAAAGCTTCCAACAGTCAGGGCACCGGGTATGTCATGGGTACCCTGATTGTCATTGTTGGTCTGCTGATCATGACCACCATTGGGTATCTCACACCTCCATGAGGTATCTCATCATGACCACCATTGCTATTGGATCCACCACGTCCACTTCTCAGAGTAACCATTCTGCAAAAACTGAAAACATAAAAAACACCGAATTTTGAAGTTTCATCATAATCCACAAGTCCAAATGATTTGAAAATTTAAATCATGCTTAAATACATTCATATAGTTTGATTTAACCAATTCCAACTTTTCAAAAATCCAATTTTGACTTAATTTGCAAAAATCCCCAAATTCTTCTTGCTGAATTTTCAACTTTTAACCAAGTTTTCGGTCGATTCTCTTCAAATAATCTTCATGATCATGCAATTCCAAGTATTGTGCACATGCTAGTATCTGCAAATCGAATTTTCCCCAAATTTGAAATTTTCCAAAAAATTACGAAAATACCCTTTTGGTTGAAGTCTTGAAATAGCACTAACAAGCAATGTCTTTTGTCTCTTCCACAGACATACACCATGCAGAGAGGAGGGCGAGGACGAGGTCGAGGTCGTATAGTAGGGGCACTCAGGGGTAGAGGTCAGGTTCCTTCAGAGCCTAGACAGGTAGTCTGGTGACAAGACATATTCGATACTCCCCAGGCCGAGTTCTTGTATGAGGCCTACTTCAGTTACTGCAGTATCGAGCTCGGACGTCTACTTCACCTACGACAGCTTAGGGTGTTCAGAATTCGACAGAGGTTTGACACTATGGAGTGGACACATCTCTTCACCGAGGATTTGCCGGTATATCCGGAGCTAGTGAGGTTGTTCTTTAGCAACCTTACATCTACAGAGGAGTTTAGAGGTCCAGGACATCCTCTTCGGCTAGCCCTTAGGAGCAGGGTCCTTCATACACGGATCCGCTTCTCCATGAGATCATTGGCTGAGATCCTACGGGTTTCTTACTATCCACAGCAGTGTGTGTGGATACCTGCGGGAGCAGGGATAGACAGTTACTTGATGCCGTACGAGCTGCACGAGATATGTACTATGCTATGGGATGATCGCCGATGCCACACTTCGTGGAATAGTGGGAGGATGATAGACTCGGCACAGATTATTGATCGCATTGTCGGCCGAAACATTATGCCGAAGGCCGGACATCACCATCGGGTCACAGTGATGGAGGCCTTGGTTATCTACCGCATCTACATGGGCTTCGAGATAAACATTTCTTACATCATTCAACAAGTCATGCTGGATCTGGTTCTATGGCCTAGCATGCGGAACCTTTTCTATGGGAAGCTACTGACTTTGATCTTTCGGCACTTCGGAGTGAGTTTCGAGGATACACCGGTGGACACTGGTTCACTGGGATATATGATCGGGACTAGGACCATCTGACAGATGAAGCTGAAACAGACAGTGAGGTCTCCTGGTCTAGAGGGTGAGGATGATGAGGAGACAGAGGAGGAGGAGGAGGAGTTTGAGGATGGAGGAGAGGATGTCGGTCCTGATAGTGATGATCAGGCTAGAGATGATACAGAGATGCACGAGGCTGAGCTGGAGCATCACGAGATTCCTCCTTCATCACACTTCGAGACAGGTGGTCTGTCTCATGCAGTTCCAGAGACTTCAGATCTCGGTGCACAGATGAGATCGATGACTTCCATGCTGGAGAGAATGGAGGTCAGACAGGAGCAGATGTATGAGAGGATGGAGTCACGATAGGATAGGATAGAGCATCAGGTGACTCAGCTAGCAGAGGACTTTAGAGCTTTCAGAGATCAGAGGAGATCACCTTGATAGATTGTACTTTAGGATTTCCATTTATGCATTGTCTGATGTAACCGTTGTAAAACTTTTGAAATTAATGAAGTTCACTTTGTTTCGCTTTATTATTGTGTATTATGCACTTTTCTTTCATTGCATTAAGTGACAATTATTTAAGTATAATTGTGGCATGTTATCCAGAAATATTCAGTTATGCTTCATTGGTTAAGTTTCTAATCCAAGTGTTCTATTATTCACTTCTAAGAGTAGAGGAGTCATTTCAGATCTATGACTCAGGAATGTTCCGTTATTGTTTTCTGCGGTTAGGATTTCCTTGAACTTTGGGCTCTGATACCACTCTGTCACATCCACCCAGCCGGTACCCTACCGGCATACCCGAGTGTGTGATCCATAGCCCCAAAGATCAAGTATCGAGGTAATCAACCTCCCACATAGACAATAACATAATCATGAACATAAATAATCAATGTGCAAAAGATAAACAAAAGATCCAAATAAGGAAAGAATAAATCATATATCATCAGAGTACGAAGGACAATCAAAATGTCTAAATCAATAAGTAAAGTGAGGCAGAATCCCACTCTACAACTAGCGAAAAAGTAGTACTAAAAGAAAAGAAAAAGGAATGAAAACTAATCCCAATAGCAGGTACAATAAGTAACTAAATTGTTCTCAATCTTATAGACAACATCTCTACAAGTATAAATCTCAAAAATGGCACAAGGGCGCTTCCACTCTATGGTCGGACTAAGCATCGTACGCAGCATAACCACCCGCGGAATCTTCAGTGTAATTGTCGTAACCGCAATTACCTTCCTGGAGATATGCCTCTTCTGCTTGCGCTTCTTCATACGAGCAGTCATGATACTCAGAACCTGTAGAGAAATCTAACAATACATTGTACAAAAGGAATGAGTTTCAAAGAAACCCAATAAGGTAGTTAATCCATAACAACATCAATAGCAGGATTTCAAAGCAAAGTAAAATGCTTATATGATATGAAACACATGATGCAATATGATTCTAACTCTATGTATGCTGGTCTCTATTGGCAGACATGCTTTAAGTCATAGCACCGTACTTCTTTAGGAAGGTCTCATCACACAACGCCTTTTGGTATTGGGTCCGGCATCCCTCGGGACATTCCATGGCTGGGGGTTAAGTCACCACTCTCTCACATCACCATTGGTCTAAGTAATGGCGCATGTCAGGGTCAAAGCCTAGCCAAATGCAAGTCTCCTACTTAGTTACATCAAGTCAGATCCAGATACGTCCATTCCTCGCCCCTGGCGATCCTTTCCAGCATCCTTCACACTAGAGTCCTCATAGTCCCTGACTACGGACTCATCAACCCTATTGGTTATCCACATATGGTAAACGGGAAGCTCTCACGTCCCCTCACGGGTTGGTTACCGGTCTTGAGCGCCCGTGAGCCCAAGTCTATCCATATGCAACCCTACCAACAAATGGCCCCCACAATGTGATTCTTGTCCTCTCACGGATTGGTTACCGGTCTTGAGCACCCATGAATCCCCATTGCTACCACGGGTCGTTCGGTCTCAATACCCCTCCGATTAGGGTCTGACATAACGGGACATCCGCAAACACAAAAAAACCAAAAGCCCCCATGGGGGGGGCCCCCCACACACCCCCCCCCCCCCCCCCCTAGCCAAACACTACTAGACAAACCTAAAAAAAATAAACAAAAAAAAAAAAAAATGTTCAAAGAAAAACCTCAAAAAAAAAAAAAAAAATCCCCTTTTTAATCCAAAAAAAAAATAAAAAAAAAAAACCCCCCTCCCAAAATAAATTAAACAAAATAAAAAATATAATTTAAATAACCCTAACCTTCCCCTATCTTAATTTTTTTTTTTATTTTTTAGGTCCGATGACCCGAAGTAAAGTAAGAAGTCAGCTTTGGGCCATCCCAAGAGAGGACTTGGTGTCCGGCTTTGAATCCATGAAAGTTGATGATGAGGTTCTATTTATGGAAACCGAATCCCGATGAAGATCTAATTAGTTGATGGACTTGGAGTGCTCTCTATCTTGGTTTGAAGGCATTTCTACCTATTAGGTAAGTCACTTGACTTGTGTGCAAAACCCCTTTAGGATTGGATTTGATCTGGACCTTCAATTCCCTGTTTTGGCCTTGCCGATTGGTCGATTGGTCGACCGGGCGCCGACCAATCCACTCGACCAATGAGTGCTGTCTTTGGCAATTAGGTTGTTCTTGCTCTATTTAAGTCCAACCTCGAGTCCACTTCGTATTTGCTGCCTCCAAACCCTCTGGAACGAACCAAAGACCTCTGCAAGTCATCTCTCTTGCATCCTTGGTGTTTTCTTGACGGATCTTCGTCGGAACTCTTCTTTTTGCATCAAAAGGTATGTCTACTCTCTCTTCTTCTCCTCCATCTTTGTTTTTCTTTCCTTTTTGAGTTGAGATAGTAGAAGAGATGCTGCATCCTCTGTTGCAAACATCTCTGAACATGTTCTCATGATCATCCTAAGGATTTAAGGCTAGAACAATGATCTTAACCATGATCATTGCAAGCATTTGAAGGATTCATGATCAAACCACGATTTAATCTCTGTTAAACTTCTAATCTGAATTCTGATCTCTTTGGATCTTCTTTTGTTGATCATGTTAGTAGTAATTACTGTGTTTCTTTCCATGATCCATAATCTATAGATTTCTAGATGTTCTCTTCTACCATACTATGTGTTCTTCATGATGCATGATAGTTACATATATGGTAGGTTTTATATCCTTATTTAGATTTATGCTTCTAAGCCTTATTCCATGAAGATCTATGTATGTTTTCATGTTTTCATTACCGAAAGCAATGATCCATCCTCCTATTGCTCTTGTCTTTGTTTTCTATTTCAAATTCATCAAGATCCATGTTTGAGTTAATTATGGTAACTTTTTGTTTCCTAATTTGGATCTTGATACCTTGAGTTGATTAGTGTTTTGAGGTCCCCTATATGTTAGAATACTACTGATGTAGTCTACCCCTTGATTAGTACCCTTTTGAACCACCAAATTCGGATTCCATATCTTAAAACTCTGATTTTATAGGTTATCGTCCGCATTGGTCGACCGATTGGTCGACTGGACCACTCGACCAATCCACTCGACCAATGAGTACAAGCAACTCCGCATTTGGTCTGTTTCGGATGTTTTGATATCTTTGCTGTTAGGGATCTTTCCTAATATGTTGTATATACTTGTTTAGGACCTTCTTCTCAAGTTTGCCAAGATCTTACTTGATTTCTTAGGATTCCTTTGCGAGTTATAAAAGGTAAGGATGGTTATTTCCTTAATTACATAGATAGCATGAATCTAGTTTCTATATTTGAATATCATTAATATGTTTCCTAAATTAGATTCTTACAATGATATACTATTGTTGCATAGCTTTGATTACAAGTAGCATTACTTATTCATATTGAATTGATTCATGTATGATTTACTTACCGATGTTATACAAGTGATTGTAATTATCGATTTCTTTCCATATATGAAGTTACCATATATGTGATGATATGAATTGATGCATGTGTATGCTTAAGTATGGTTTGGAAAGGAGAGGTGTCCTTTCGACACTTCGTCCTTGGACTACTACGGGAATATTATGGGATGTTTCCGGAGATGCCCTCTGGACACCTTCCTAAACTGTTGGATGACATATCTAGGATTGTCTAGTAGTGTTTGGCTAATATGTCTTGTTATGTCAGACCCTAATCGGAGGGGTATTGAGACCGAACGACCCGTGGTAGCAATGGGGATTCATGGGCGCTCAAGACCGGTAACCAACCCGTGAGAGGACAGGAATCACATTGTGGGGGCCATTTATTGGTAGGGTTGCATATGGTTAGACTTGGGCTCACGGGCGCTTAAGACCGGTAACCAACCCGTGAGAGGACGTGAGAGGTTCCCGTTTACCATATGTGGATGATCAATAGGGTTGATGAGTCCGTAGTCCGAGTTGGTTGGTGCCATAGGATACGCCGACTCTAGTGTGAAGGATACCGGAAAGGATCGTCAGGGACGAGGAATGGAAGTATCTGGATTTGACTTGATGTAACTAAGTAGAAGACTTGCATTTGGCTAGGTTTTACCCTGACATGCGCCAGTACTTATACCAAATGGTTGTGAGAGAGTGTGTTGACTTAACCCCCGCCAAGGTTTGTCCCGAGGGATGAAGGACCCATTACCAATCGGCTGCTCAAGACCGGTGAAATGATCCGTGAGAGAATCCAAGATATCTTAAATGGTTGAGGATGTGAGTGGACTTTCCTAAAGAAGTACGGTGCTATGGCTTAAAGCATGTCTGCCAATAGAGACCGGCATCCATAGAGTTAGATTCATTCATTCATTGTTTGTCTCATATCATATTGCATTTATGTTTGTTCCGGAATTCTCGCCATTTATGTTATTATGGATTTTAATCGGCTTATTGAGTTTCTTTGAAACTCATTCCTTTATTGTACAATGTTGTTAGACTATCCCGCAGTACCGAGTACTATGACGGTCCCTATGAAGAAGCGCAAGGCGAAGAGGCATATCTCCAGGAAGGTGATTGCGGTTACCACAATTACTCTGAAGATCCCGCGTGTGAAACCCAGCCCTAACCTTGACCCGGAAACCTTGTTGTTTGTAGGTCCGATGACCCGAAGTAAAGTAAGAAGTCAGCTTTGGGCCATCCCAGTAGAGGACTTGGTGTCTGGCTTTGAATCCATGAAAGTTGATGATGAAGTTCTATTTATGGAAACTGAATCCTGATGAAGATCTAATTAGTTGATGGACTTGGAGTGCTCTCTATCTTGGTTTGAAGGCATTTCTACCTATTAGGTAAGTCACTTGACTTGTGTGCAAAACCCCTTTAGGTTTGGATTTGATCTGGACCTTCAATTCCCTGTTTTGGCCTTGCTGTCAAGATGGGTCGACCGATTGGTCGACCGGGGCGATCGACCAATCCACTCGACCAATGAGTGCTTGTCTTTGGCAATTAGGTTGATTCTTGCTCTATTTAAGCCCAACCTCGAGTCCACTTCGTATTTGCTGCCTCCAAACCCTCTGGAACGAACCAAAGACCTCTGCAAGTCATCTCTCTTGCATCCTTGGTGTTTTCTTGACGGATCTTCGTCGGAACTCTTCTTTTTGCATCAAAAGGTATGTCTACTCTCTCTTCTTCTCCTCCATCTTTGTTTTTCTTTCCTTTTTGAGTTGAGACAGTAGAAGAGATGCTGCATCCTCTCGTTGCAAACATCTCTCGAACATGTTCTCATGATCATCCTAAGGATTTAAGGCTAGAACAATGATCTTAACCAAGATCATTGCAAGCTTTTGAAGGATTCATGATCAAACCATGATTTAATCTCTGTTAATCTTCTAATCTGAATTCTCGATCTCTTTGGATCTTCTTTCATTGATCATGTTAGTGGTTAATGGTTGTGTTTTCTTTCCATGATCCATAATCCATAGAATTCTAGTTGTTCTCTTCTACCTTACTATGTGTTCTTCATGATGCATGATAGTTACATATATGGTAGGTTTTATTTCCTTATTTAGATTTATGCTTCTAAGCCTTATTCCATGAAGACCTATGCATGTTTTCATGTTTTCATTACCGAAA
Organism: Hakea prostrata; assembly: GCF_041222555.1. NCBI lineage: Eukaryota > Viridiplantae > Streptophyta > Magnoliopsida > Proteales > Proteaceae > Hakea > Hakea prostrata. The sequence goes on from NW_028291344.1 coordinate 53,779, forward strand.
GCAATGATCCATCCTCCTATAGTTCTTGTCCTTGTTCTCTATTTCAAATTCATCAAGATCCATGTTTGAGTTAATTATGGTAACTTTTTGTTTCCTAATTTGGATCTTGATACCTTGATTTGATTAGTGTTTTAAGGTCCCCTATATGCTAGAATACTACTGATGTAGTCTACCCCTTGATTAGTACCCTTTTGAACCACCAAATTCGGATTTCATATCTTAAAACTCGATTTTATAGGCTATCGTCTGCATTGGTCGATCGATTGGTCGACTGGACCACTCGACCAATCCACTCGACCAATGAGTACAGCAACTCCAGAATTGGTCTGTTTCGGATGTTTTGATATATTTTCTGTTAGGGATCTTTCCTAATATGTTGTATATACTTGTTTAGGACCTTCTTCTCAAGTTTGCCAAGATCTTACTTGATTTCTTAAGATCCTTTTGCGAGTTATAAAAGGTAAGGATGGTTATTTCCTTAATTACATAGATAGCATGAATCTAGTTTCTATATTTGAATATCATGAATATGTTTCCTAAATTAGATTCTTGCAATGATATACTACTGTTGCATAACTTTGACTACAGTAGCATTACCTATTCATATTGAATTGATTCATGTATGATTTACTTATCAATGTTATACAAGTGATTGTAATATCGATTTCTTTCCATATATGTAGTTACCATATATGTGATGATATGAATTGATGCATGTGTATGCTTACGTATGGTTTGGAAAGGAGAGGTGTCCTTTCGACACTTCTGTCCTTGGACTACTACGGGAATATTATGGGATGTTTCCGGAGATGCCCTCTGGACACCTTCCTAAACTGTTGGATGACATATCTAGTATTGTCTAGTAGTGTTTGGCTAGGATGTCCTGTTATGTCAGACCCTAATCGGAGGGGTATTGAGACCGAACGACCCGTGGTAGCAATGGGGATTCATGGGCGCTCAAGACCGGTAACCAACCCGTGAGAGGACAGGAATCACATTGTGGGGGCCATTTATTGGTAGGGTTGCATATGGTTAGACTTGGGCTCACGGGCGCTTAAGACCGGTAACCAACCCGTGAGAGGACGTGAGAGCTTCCCGTTTACCATATGTGGATGATCAATAGGGTTGATGAGTCCGTAGTCCGAGTTGGTCGGTGCCATAGGATACGCTCGACTCTAGTGTGAAGGATACCGGAAAGGATCGTCGGGGACGAGGAATGGAAGTATCCGGATCGACTTGATGTAACCAAGTAGAAGACTTGCATTTGGCTAGGTTTTACCCCGACATGCGCCAGTACTTATACCAAATGGTTGTGAGAGAGTGTGTTGACTTAACCCCCTGCCAAGGTTTGTCCTGAGGGATGAAGGACCCATTACCAATCGGCTGCTCAAGACCGGTGAAATGATCCGTGAGAGAATCCAAGATATCTTAAATGGTTGAGGATGTGAGTGGACTTTCCTAAAGAAGTACGGTGCTATGACTTAAAGCATGTCTGCCAATAGAGACCAGCATCCATAGAGTTAGATTCATTCATTCATTGTTTGTCTCATATCATATTGCATTTATGTTTGTTCCGGAATCTCGCCATTTATGTTATTATGGATTTTAAAGCGCCTTCTTGGGTTTCTTTGAAACTCATTCCTTTATTGTACAATGTTGTTAGACTATCCTGCAGGTACCGAGTACTATGACGGTCCCTATGAAGAAGCGCAAGGTGAAGAGACATATCTCCAGGAAGGTGATTGCGGTTACCACAATTACTCTGAAGATCCCGCGAGTGGTTATGCTCCGTACGATGCTTAGTCCGACCATCGAGTGGAAGCGTCCTTGTGCTATTTATGAGATCTATACATACAAGGATGTCGTCTATAAAGTGGAGAATAATTTAGTTACCCAATGTACTTGCTACTGGGATTAGATGTTGTCTAGTTTATTCTTTAGAGCTACTTTTCCGCTGGATGTAAAGTGGGATTTTTGCTTCACTTTACTTATCTGTTTGATACTCCGATTATATCTATTATTCGATTTGTTTATGATTCATTCTTTCATTATTGGATCTATGGTTTATCTTCCGCACACTTGTTATGATTGTTCATGATTATGTTATTGTTTATGTGGGAGGTTGATCACTCGATACCTGATCTTCGGGCTGTGGATCACACTCTCGGGTATGCCGGATAGGGTACCGGTGCTGGGAGGGCGTGCATGATTGGTATCGAGCACAAGGTTCGAGGTGATCCTAACCACAAAAGACAACAACTGAACATTCTGAGTCATTGATCCGAAATGACTCTTCTACTCTTAGAAATGAATAATAGAACACCGAATTAGAAACTTGACCTTTGAGGCATAACAGAACATTTCGAATAACATACCATAATTATACTTGAACAAATGACACTAATGCAAGGAAAAGAAAAGTGCATAACATACAATAATTAAAGAGAAACAAAATGAACTTCATTAATTTCAAAAGTTTTTACAATGATTACATCCGAAATGCATAAATGGAAAATCCTAAAGTACGATCTATCTAGGTGATCTACTCCGATCTCTCGTATGCTCCGAACTCCTCTCGCTAGCTGAGTCACCCGATGCTCTATCCTATCCTGTCGTGACTCCATCCTCTCGTACATCTGCTCCTGTCTGACCTCCATCCTCTCTAGCATGGAAGTCATCGATCTCATCTGTGCACTAAGATCTGAAGTCTCCGGAACCGCATGTGAAGGGCCACCCGCCTCGAAGTGTGATGAAGGAAACTCGTGATGCACAGGCTCAGCCTCGCGCATATCTGTATCATCTCCGGCCTGATCATCACTATCAAGACCGATATCCTCTCCTCCATCCTCTCGATCCCTGATCCTCATCCTCCGATTCATCATCATCCTCACCCTCTGGACCGGAGATCTCTCTACCGATGTAGTCTCATCCGTCGAGTGGTCCGAGTCCCAATGGGGTATCCCCGTGATCTAGTGTCCATCGGTGTATCCTCGAAACTCACCCCGAAATGCCCCGAAGATCAAAGTCGAAGCCTCCCATAGCAAAGGTTCCGCATGCTAGGCCGCGAGAACTAAGTCCAAGCATGACCTGCTGAATGATGTAGGAGAGATCGATCTCGAAGCCCATGTAGATGCGGTAGATGACCAAGGCCTCCATCACTGTGACCCGATGGTGATGTCCGGCTTTCGGCATGATGTTTCGGCCGACTATGCGACCGATAATACGTGCTGAACCCGTCATCCGTCCGCTAGTCCACGGTGTGTAGCATCGACGGCTATCCCATAGCGTAGAGCATATCTCGTGAAGCTCGTACGGCATCGGATGGCTGTCCGGATCTGCTCCTGCGGGTATCCACACACACCGCCGTGGATAGTAAGGGACTCGCAAGATCTCAGCCGGTGTCCGGGTAGAGAAGCGAATCCGAGTCCGGTGGACCCCGCTCCCGAGGACAAGTCCGAGTGGATGTCCCCCGGCCTCGAGCCTCCTCTGTGTAAGTAAGGTTGCTGAAGAACAACCTCACTAGCTCCGGGTATACCGGCAAATCCTCGGTGAAGAGATGAGTCCACTGTAAAGTGTCGAACCTCTGCCGGATCCTAAAGGCTCTGAGCTGGCGTAAATGAAGTAGATGCCCCATCTCGATGTTGCAATAGCTGAAGTAGGCCTCGTACGTAAACTCGGCCCGAGGTGTGTCAAACATGTCCGGCCTCCCAACCTCCTCTCTAGGCTCGAAAGGAACCCGACCTCTGCCCCTAAGAGCACCTACGATGCGACCTCGGCCTCTACCTCCTCCTCGTCCTCCCCTCTCGCATGGTGTATCCGTGGAAGAGACAAGAGACAATTCCAATTAGTGCTATTTTAAGATTTGAGCCAAAAGGGTATTTTCGTAATTTTTTCGGAAAATTTCAAATTTGGGGGAAATTTGATTTGAACATACTAGCATGTGCGCAATACTTGGAATTTCATGTCTATGAAGTTGTTTTGATGAAAATCGATCGAAAACTTGGATTAAAGCGAAAAATTCAGCAAGAAGAAATTTGGGGATTTTGCAATTTAGGTCAAAATTGGATTTTTGAAAAGTTGAAATTGGTTAAATCAAATTGTATGGACCTATCTACAATGTCATCTTGAGCATGTAGCATTTGATCTCGTGCGAAAATTTCAAGCGGTTTGAGAGAAAACGAAATTTTTCTAAAGATATCGATTTCGGTGATAAAACTTTACGAGATGAGCACCAAATGTGTTAAAACTTGTTGTCTATGCATGTCATTGTGTTTAAAACCTAGGGAATATGTTTCTAAGCATTCCTAAGCATGATTTCTAGCATTGGATACAAGTAAAGCATGGTTTTATTGAAATGCAAGCATGAGAAGATGAAAATGGAAGGAAGAATGAGAGATTTACCTTGTTTGTGAAGATGGTGTGTTGTGGTGTTGTTGTTGAAGCACTAAATCACCTCAAGAACACTTGTGGGAACTCTTGGAGATTTTCCCTAGAGCTCTCTCACCTTTGGAAGAAGTTAGAATGAGGTTGGAATGTGGAAATGAGGCTTATAATGCGCCCCCAATTTTCGCATTCCCGCTTCATTGGGCGGGCGCGTGTCGACGGGGGCCCCTGCCCAACCACTCCCCCAAAGGGCACAAGGACCCCATTTGCTGTTTAATTTTTAAAAAAAATAATTTTCCCCTTTTAAAATATTTTTTAATAAAAATAAAAATATTTAAAAAAAATTAAAAAAAAATAAAAAAATTTAAATTGGTTTATGTTGAATCTTCGAAATTCGGTATTTTGATGTTCTCGGTTTTGCAGAATGGTTACTCCGAGAAGTGGGCGTGGTGAATCCAAGTGGTCATGGAGGTGGTGAAGTACCTCGGTGAGGTGGTGAAGTACCTTATGGAGGTGGTGAGATACCAAATGCCGATCGGGGTACTCATGAGATCCCGGTGCCCCGAATGTTGGAAGTTTCGAGAGATATTGCCAATATTATGGGCAATATGATGCGGCGACAAGCGGCTCGGTTCAACCGAGATGTTGGTGGGTTTCATGACTCTGCATAATGAGACCGGGCTGGTGCTAATGCGAATCCTCATGCCGCAATCTGAATGCGGGAGGTTTAGTTGGAACTCCTCATACTGCGTTGATGGAGAGTTTTACGAAGATGCAAGTACCCACTTTCTTGGAGTTACCAAGGACCCCTTGTTTCCTAACAAGTGGCTTCGTGAGTTGGAGAAGGCTTTCCGACATCCGCAATGCTCAAGCTCGGAAGATTTTGTTTCTTTGGCGAAGTTGCAACAAGAAGGCGATGCATGGTGGATTTCCACTCGTCCCGTGTTTTGGAAGGTTTGCATGCGGGAGTTGTAACCCGGGAGTTATTTAAAGAGGCTTTTTGTATGAACTACTTTTCCCGAGGCGGTGAAAGATGCGAA
>NW_028291345.1:0-58883 GCF_041222555.1 Hakea prostrata
CTTGATCGTATTGATCCGTCCTCACCTTGTATAGTAGAGAGGTTTATATAGAGTGTACCTTCGAATCTCCTTCGTGGATGCACTCGAGCCTTCTTCGGTAGTCGTTGGATCTTATCAATAAGATCCGTTGAGCGATAGACTTCTACTAGTTTGGGCTAGTAGAGGACTCCCAAGATAACCGTTAGGTTATGCGATAGTTATCCCTTTGATGATGATTATCCGAGCCGTCGGCTTGAGTTCGTCATCATCGGGTGATTACCCTAATCTATAAGTAAGATTAGGGCACGCTTCATGGGTGAGCATAACCTTTCTGGGGGCTGAGTTATAAAAGGTAAGGATGGTTATTTCCTTAATTACATAGATAGCATGAATCTAGTTTCTATATTTGAATATCATTGATATGATTCCTAAATTAGATTCTTACAATGATATACTCCTGTTGCATAACTTTGATTACAGTAGCATTACTTATTCATATTAAATTGATTCATGTGTGATTTACTTATCAATTATATACAAGTTGATTGTACTTATTGATTTCTTTCCATATATGAAGTTACCATATATGTGATGATATGAATTGATGCATGTGTATGCTTAAGTATGGTTTGGAAAGGAGAGGTGTCCTTTTGACACTTCTGTCGTTGGACTACTACGGGAATATTATGGGATGTTTCCGGAGATGCCCTCTGGACACCTTCCTAAACTGTTGGATGACATATCTAGGATTGTCTAGTAGTGTTTGGCTAGGATGTCCTGTTATGTCAGACCCTAATCGGAGTGGTATTGAGACCGAACGACCCGTGGTAGCAATGGGGATTCATGGGCGCTCAAGACCGGTAACCAACCCGTGAGAGGACAGGAATCACATTGTGGGGGCCATTTAGTGGTAGGGTTGCATATGGTTAGACTTGGGCTCACGGGCGCTTAAGACCGGTAACCAACCCGGGAGAGGACGTGAGAGCTTCCCGTTTACCAAATGGGGGGGAAAAAATAGGGTTGATGAGTCCGTAGTCGGGGACTATGAGGACTCTAGTGTGAAGGATACCGGAAAGGATCGTCGGGGACGAGGAATGGACGTATCTGGATCTGACTTGATGTAACTGAGTAGAAGACTTGCATTTAGCTAGGTTTTACCCTGACATGCGCCGGTACTTAGACCAATGGTGATGTGAGAGAGTGGTGACTTAACCCCCAGCCATGGAATGTCCCGAGGGATGCCGGACCCATTACCAACTGATGATGAGTGATTGAGACCTTCCTAAAGAAGTACGGTGCTATGACTTAAAGCATGTCTGCCAATAGAGACCAGCATACATAGAGTTAGATTCATTCATTCATTGCTTGTCTCATATCATATTGCATTTATGATTGTTCTGAAATCCTGCCATTTATGTTCTTTGAAACTCATTCCTTTATTGTACAATGTTTGTTAGACTATTCTGCAGGTTCTGAGTATTATGACGGTCCCTATGAAGAAGCGCAAGGCGAAGAGGCATATCTCCAGGAAGGTGATTGCGGTTACAACAATTACACTGAAGATCCCGCAAGTGGTTATGCTCCGTACGATGCTTAGTCCGACCATTGAGTGGAAGCGTCCTTGTGCTGTTTATGAGATTTATACTTATAAGGATGTTGTCTATAAAGTGGAGAACAATTTAGTTACCCATTGTACTTGCTACTGGGATTAGATTTTGTCTAGTTTATTCTCTTTTAGAGCTACTTTTCCGTTGGTTGTGGAGTGGGATTTTGCCTCACTTTACATATCTGTTTTGACACTCTGATTATATCTAGTACTCTGATTTATTTATGATTTATTCTTTCCTTATTGGATCTATGGTTTATCTTCCGCACTTTTATTATGATTGTTCATGATTATGTTATTGTTTATGTGGGAGGTTGATTACTTGATACCTGATCTTCGGGCTGTGGATCACACTCTCGGGTATGCCAAATAGGGTACCGGCTGGGTGGATGTGACAATTAGACCTGGAAGTTTGTTTTGACTTCCTAGAAGACTAGGCAGTCACCCTAGGAGTCTTGGAAGATTCAGACTCAGGAAGGGCAGAAGGAGTTTCGTCCTTTCTCTCTAAACTTTTATGGGAAACTTCAGCAAATTCGCACCAAAGGACAGTTAGGGTTTTATTATCACTATCCGACTGTTCGGAAGGAAGGGAAGCAAAAGCTTCGTTACCACTACTATTACTGACAATGGGTACCAGGGAAGAAGAAACCCTATTATCCTCCATTACTAGTTTCAGTAAAGGTACAAAAAAACCGGAGACAGGAAGTCTAAATTTTGCAAAAGGATCAGCAAACTTACTGATTCAGTGAAGCAAAGGCTTGAGTGCGAGAAGGCGCGAAGCAGACGATGAAGGTTCAAATTCAAGACAAGAAGAATGAAACCTACGAAGACAACGAACCGCTTTTAAGCATCCGCACGAGTGTTCGAGGACCTGAACGATAAAGATTGATTCAGCATCAACGGTTGAGATTTGAAGACGTTTTGAAAGTTTGAACTCACGAATCCAAAACAGGTGTTCGGAAACCGTCGCTTGGGTTACGTGAGCCACGATAGATCGCCTGCAAGGAGACGCGTGGCATTGCCCTCACAACGCTCGAGGAAAAGTGACCACCGCATTAAATTTGACATGACATTTAGTGGAATATGCAGAGACTATTGCCTAACGAAGAACCCAGTTAAAAACCAAGCCCTCGGGATCGACCGAATGCTTGGTATGGGGGGCTCGTGATACAGAGGAAATATGATCGAACCTGATTCTTACTCGGTTTGACCCTCGACGCGGAGGGAATCGACTTGCTTCCGAGCGAGCCGGGTCTAGAAGATAGCTTGATGAGGAAGAAAACTAAATCGGCAAGAGGCACGCCCTAATCCGACTTATGGATTAGGTTAATTACCCTAATGATGGCAGACACTACTTGGTGGCTGTCACTTATCATTATTGAAGGGATAATCATTGAATAACCGTGAGGTTATCTCAGGAGTCCTCTACTAGTTCAAACTAGTAGAAGTCTATCGCTCAACGGATCTAACTGTTAGGACCCAACGACTATCCGAAAAAGGCTCAAATGCATCCAACGAAGAAGATTGGAAGGTACACTCTATATAAACCTTACTTACCTACGAGGTGAGAAGGACTCAGATCCATATACACACTGGTAGACGTAAACTATCAGAGGTTTACGATCCAAAACACTTTCCCAGTTTTTCATTCCTTAGCTCTGTGCGTCTAACAGAGCCGTTTGTGATTAAGTTCATCAACTAACTTAGCCTTCGGAGGTGGACTCCCGACCCCAGCGGTGGGGCCACATATGACGGTTTTGTTTTCCAGGTCATCCCAAGGAGATCTAAGGGCTGAGCAGATTTTGGACGCATCGGAGGATATGTCCAACATTAGGTTTTTCACTATATTATTCATGAAAACAACTACATACAATGCTCTGTTAGAAGAGAATAAGTAAATAGGAGCTTAGAAAACCTAAGCCACCGCTATTCATGGGCCCAGCCCTAAACAAAAAACAAACTTCGAGGCCCACAAAAACATGGACCCTCTACAGGCTATGGAGGCATTGCCTACACACCTCCGCCCACTCACCGGGTTGCTAGACCCGTGCCTGTCAGCAACATAATGAGAAGCATGAGCCATACTCAACAAAAACTAATGTTATTTACTTGATAAAATAATGATAAATTGGTTATAATTTTGCCAATCACCCTCAAAGCACACCGTTAGCACTCATATAAATAATCCCTAACTATTCACATTTTACTAGTATTTATAATCCATAATCAACCTTAATCCCCCCTCTCTCTCTCTGCCACTTGGCATGATCCTAGGGCCTATCATTCTCCCTTCCCATTGCTTATATACAGTTTTCTCCTCCCCTTATTCTTCTCTTTTGTTGTTTTTTTGGGTAATTTGACATTCTATGCTCCCCTGTTTTGCTCAAATTTGAATTATTAGTTTATGTTTGATACTTCTAATGAGTTTTAGGTCTTGAATCAATATATTCATTCAACCTTTAAGAGTTCTCTACTTTTTGAGACTTTAGCTTACAGTTGGAGATAGTGCCCCAGCCTTCAAGAAGTCTATGATCACTGAAATGACATCGCCTTCTTCCTTCAAACCTGCCTTCACCATGTCCAGTTGGGCAGCTCGGAACCTCCTCACAATCTCTATGCTCTTCAATAAGTTCTCCATGGCACCGTCGTCGCAAAGTTTTGACCCCAGTGGCTTTGATCACTAACCACCATGGACATCTCTCCGCAAAGAAAACACGATAATTTTCATTGGGTGATGCAATCCCTATAGAGTTTCAAATCAAGGGTTTGCGATTCAAGGCCGATGGATTTGGCTTGAGAGTGAATGAAATCTGCAGCAGCATAGTATTGCTGGAACCTGGAGATTATCACCGTTGAATCATCTGGTAACGAAACAACTACTGTCCACATGAATAAGAAGAAGAGCATAATGGAAATTCTCTCCATTTTTTTTTTCTTTCGGAGAGAGAGCACTGAGAGTAGTGAAGTTGTTCTTCCAGCTCAGTCTTTAAATAGGTGAACTCTCAAGTTTGAAACCATTTCTCTAAGAGATTTCGAGAGATCAAACCAATGCAAAAGAAATCGCACGGAACAGAACCAGAAGTTTCCAGTCGACTAGTTGGAGCAAAAACCATGCATTAGAAGGTTGTTAACGTAAAAGATGCATGCAATAATCATGCAGGAAATATATATTGTTTGATTTAGCAATTTAAGGATTCTTTTTAATATTAAAAATAAAAATTTATGCATTTGATTCACTTTGTGAAGATGTCACCAAGGTAGAGTGCTTACATCCGCAGAAGTAGAAGGAAGGGAGGAAGAGAGGGATAATAGGTAGTTCATTCCTGATTTTTGGTGGATATTTTAGCTGACGATTGTGGCTACAGAAAAAAGTAGATATTCTTGGAAGAACTTAGTTATGGCCGTTGGTATCCAACCCAAGTATCACAATGTTGAATTTCATATAAATTCGAATCTCCTGTTGAGAGGAAAATGGGAAAGATCATCCTGAAAACAAATTAAATTCCATCCAGGAAAAAGAAAAAGAAAAAGCCAAATAAAAAAGGGAAGAATTATGCAAGGTGCTATTCTCTTCTGGCTTTTCTTAACTTCTTTTACCTGGATTGTTAATGGAGAAAGAATCCTTGGAGAAAAAGCAGTTGCAACGACCCCTAAAAAGACATCAGCTGCACCAGGAGGCTCCGACGGCACTTTTGACGTTATGCGTTATGGCGCTAAAGGAGATGGAAGAAGCGACGATACCAACGTAATCAATCCTCAATTCTTAATTCTCATTCTCATTCTTTTTTTCTTCTTCTTCTTTTTTTTCTTCTTTTTCTTTTATGGTTTGCAGAGAGAGATTATGAACCCTAAATTTTGCAGGCTTTCATGGCGGCTTGGAAAGAAACATGTCAATCTTCAGGTTCAGCAACACTTTCCATACCAAAAGGAAGCTTCTTAGTTGGTCCCCTTAAATTCAAGGGGCCCTGCAAAAACACTGGTTCCCTTACTGTCCAGATGCAGGTGTATTTCTATAGCAAAAAAACCATTTCTTTCTACTCAAAACAGATTGGATTGTCCCCTAACCTGAGGTTTTCAATTATCTGTATAGGGTGACTTGAAGGCAATCACGGATTTGGGCAAGTATGATTCGGATGATTGGGTCGAGTTTGGATGGGTGACCGGATTGACGTTGACCGGAGGTGGGACTTTTGATGGCCAAGGCGCTGTATCATGGCCTGCCAATAAATGCCCTAAAAGTCTCACCAATTGTAAAGTTCTTCCAACAGTATGTGGATATGGATTCAACTATTTTACTTGCTGGTTTTGTGTAATCTATCACTAGGGTTTCATTAACAAAGGTAACTTATTTTGTTGCAGAGTGTGAAGTTTGTTAGCATGACCAAAACAGTAGTGAAGGGGATAAAGTCTTTAAATAGCAAGTTCTTCCACATTGCTTTGCTCAGTTGCACAGACTTCCAAGGGAGCGATATCACAATCACTGCACCAGGAGATAGCCCTAACACAGATGGAATCCATATAGAACGAAGCAGTGGTGTTAGCATCTCTAATTCTATAATTGGTACCGGTGATGATTGCATCTCCATCGGACAAGCCAATTCCAATGTCCACATCAATGGTATCACCTGCGGACCTGGTCACGGCATCAGGTTGGTGCATGAATCGATCTTGATTTTAAATCCTTCTACAAAACCTCAAATTCATTCACGAATTTTGTTGATATGATTGCTTCTTGTAGTGTTGGAAGCTTGGGGAAATACCCGAAGGAAGGTGATGTGAGAGGGCTTACTGTTGAAAATTGTAAATTAAGTGGAACAACGAATGGAATTAGGATCAAGACATGGCAAAACTCACCTGACGCCAGTGCGGCTTCTAACATGACCTTTGAACACATTGAAATGAAAAGTGTTACTAATCCAATCATCATCGACCAGACATATTGTCCTTACGCCAAATGTGATGAAAAGGTTAGTAGCTAGAAACCACCGAATTCGTTCATTGCTGCAACTTTTTTGCTTCGTTGAGGCATTTTAACAAACACTTTGGAACATGACAAATGTATTTATATTGCAGGCACCATCAAAAGTTGCGTTGAGTGACGTGTCCTTCAGGCACATTACAGGAACTTCAGCTTCTCCAGTGGCGGTGACATTGGAGTGTAGCCAAGGGGTGCCATGTAAGAATGTGAATCTTGAAGATATTCACTTGGAACCTGCAACAGGAGGAACCGCAACTACGTCATCGTGTCAGCATGTCAATGCCAAATATATTGGAACCCAAATTCCTCCAGCCTGTAAATCCACCCTGTAAACATAGGGTTCGGCTCCTCTCCAGAGGGTGAATATCTCCCCCGGGGGGCCCACTGAAATCTAACATCTTGCCAGGTGGAATATACCGATTCAAGGATTCTTTTTACCATAATTTTAATCTATGCCCCCTTTAGCCAATGGAGGGTTAGTACGATGGCCAGGAACCTGACTTCTCTCGAAAGTGAGAAGTCGTGGGATCAACCCTGCCGGCGGCATATGTAATATCTCCACCCCCAATTTCCCTATGTATAACCAACTAAGAACACTCAGTTGGTTAACAGTTAATTCAATAAATTTTATGATGAAAATACCTTTGTGTCCTTTTGGATTTCGTTTATTTCTTTACTAATGTTGGGTCCCCTTAATGTAATATATTATGTGTGCGTCCCATTCAAACTAACAGTATTTTTCGTTATTAAGTATATTCAAATTTCAAATGTGACGGGACCAAAATGCCCCTTAGGTTATTTAATACATTGTGTTAATATATGGTTTTTTTTTTGGGGGGAGAAATTTAATATACTGTTTTAAAAAGAGATAATTGGTCATTAAGCGTTAATTATATGGTTAATATATATAATAACACAATGTATTAAATAATATGAGGGCATTTTTGTCCTTCTCCTTTTGAAATTTGAATATACTTAACGGCGGCTAACAATGTTTGTCTAGTTGGGACCCACACGTAATGTATTACGCTAAGGGGACCCAACATTAGTTTGTGGTCCACTAAGGGAACCCACATGTATGAAACATTTTTTTTTTAACCTACCAAAATAAATACGAGGAAAAAAAAACTTACCAAACTAAACAAAATCACATCTTTCTTTCGTTCTGATTTCTTTTATTTTATCTTTATCCTTATTTTTTGGTAAGGGTTCTTACTTTTATTCGACCTACCAAACAAATCTACAAAAAGAACAAAAAATAAGAACTTATCAAAAAATTCCCTCACAAAAATGCAAGTGAAGTTTGAAGCTTCAAACCTCTGCAACTTAAGGCGGAAGGCCAAAAATCTACTTCAAATCCATTGATTTAGCTCTTCATTTTTTGGTATTAAAGTATTGGTTTTCAACTTGATCAGAGGTTTTGATCCTCTTCTTGAATCCTTTGTTGAGTTCTAAATTTCAGCAGCAAGAGCTCTGATCACCATGAAAGAGAATCTGTTATGGGCGATGGTAGAGGCCTAAGTCATTATGGAGATTATTGTCAGAACAAACACCGCAAAGTAGCGAATTGGAAAAGAAACAAAAATGAAAACATATAGGGATTTAACGTGGTTCACACACCGATGTGGTATACTACGTCCACGGGCGAAGAATAAGAGATTTTCCACCTTGTAAATTAAAGACAAAATGAGATCTTACAACCAATCGCTAAGAACAGCATTACAAGAACTCTAATCGAAAAATCTCAAATCTCTCAGTAATGTGGTAGGCGAACATAAGATACATATCTATAGATTCTAATCAAGTAAACGGGTCGGGCCCAAGCCCACCTCTTCCACCATAGATCTCCGCAAACGGGTCATTCAGGTCGCCCACTAAAATATGTCGGTGCGGGTTCATCTTCCAAATCGGGTATAAGAATTCGGGTCAAAGCATAACAATTCTAAGACCAGATTTTTATCAGAGGTTGCAACATCGAAGGATTACTATTTACCTAACTTGATATGTTCTGATAAAATTTTAATTCATTTTGTTTTGTGTTGTACATGCTCGAGCGCTTTTGGTTGTCAAAATCCATGAGAAATAAAAATGAGATTTAACAGCAAAGGAAGAGATATTTTTTAACTCTGGGCGTTGACATTGAATAGAAAGTTGACTGCAGAGAACAAGTTCTTCTTTCGCAAGTCGCAGGTTTGGTGAGTTTTTTTCCTTCTTATTTATTTGAAGAGCTAAATGTAAGCAAACAATTGGTCTTCCTCTTTGGTTTGAGAAGTTGCAGAGGAACGGATTGTTTTTCACCATTGTTTTCAAACCCTACCATTTATTTGCAGGGAGTTAGTTTGATGATTGGGTGAAATAAAAGAAAGAGACTGAAAATAATACAAGGGTATTTTGGTCACAAAAATTGTAAAATCAACGGTTTTTGTAAAGTTGTATATTGTTGCTCATTTCTACAAACCACAGGGGAACCAAATGCAGAAGAAATCTATTTTGAACAAAAGGTGACTAGAACAAACTTCAAAATGTCCAGATGAAATTTACTTTTTATCTTATTTTCTTTCCTTGTACCCTAATCAAGAGGTCCAAATTACCTATGCGAGAGAGAGAAATTGTACCAAATGTTCAGATGAAAATTACTTTTATCTTATTTTGAACAAAAGATGACTGGGCTCATTGTCTAGTTATTTTGAACTGATAAGATAGTGACCAACTAATAAAGCTGTAACTCTTTTATCTGTTAGGAACTTGCGAATCGAATGCAAAATTGTTAATATTAGAGCGATCAATCACACACAATCGAATAGAAAATAAGGAAGAAGGAGACACAGATTTTACCCTGGTTCACCTCACGCGTGTCATCATTCATCAAGAAATAAATCAACACATTGCCTCATTGGCCATCAGAATTGACCCTTAGGTGATGATAAAATCTGGATTAGAACAATGTCCAGCAAGGGGAATACATGTTACATTTAATCATGTACATTGGGCATCGGAGATTGTGACCTCCATTTATGCATCTCTCTGTGTTGTGATTACCAAGTGAGGAAAATCCCTCTTCCCTACACACCACAATGAAGCTGAAGCATCTGTGATTGCTATAGGATATTGGCCATGTTTACTATTTTCACAACTCATCTCTGGAAGAAGCATTCCTTGTGTTCTCAGTGTAGGATGTGTATGCTTCGATGAATGACTCATATATTTCAATTCCTTTAAGGTATTCCACTTGATTTAGAAACTGCAAAATCATATAAAGTAGTTAATAACAATATTAATTGGATACCAAAAAATAGTTTACTGGGTCAAACAAATAAATATAATAAACGAAAATGAAAAGATCAATAACCCAGCAAGAAAGCAGATAAATAGCAACAGGAAAGATAAATGTATCAGTTAAGGAGTCCAAAAGTGTATAAGAAAATGTAAATAAAGGCTGCAACGTAAACATGCAAGTGAAAGAAGATTGCACTTCGACTTTAAGACTAGCACTGAAACATGCTCAAGGAAAAGATCTTTAAGGTTATATCTAACCCAGTCCAATTCCACATCCGATCTAGCCAAAGAATATTCCAGCCTAATGGCCTCCTGGCATGGAGGCAGGCTGATTCCTGAGTTACCATTATCTGAGATGCATTTGTAAAGTGGAGGAGGCTCAGCTAATAACCACCACACAAGAGGATTGATAGATGTAGCAGCAGATCATCAATAATAGAAGCTCGTAAAAATAAGATGGCTAACACCAAATTAGAAGGAAGCAAATTCTAGGTCATGCAACCGGCAGTTCAGTGTCAAATTGGTCTTCGGCTCCAAATTTGGTGAAGTTTCAATAAGCAGAAGTGGAGGTCTAAAATGGGAAAAAGAAAAGGATGTTGGCCTCAAAATTAGAAGGTCAATGCAATAGAACCATTCAGCCAACAGGAAGGCCTACATCTGGGATCTTGCAGGCCTCTTTTTAGTCTGGTTCAGTCCTCCAAAACCCTTCGAGATAAGATTAGAGTTTCAGAGAAAGGATGACTAGGAGTTACCGGCAAAGCGGCAAAACTCGATCGATCTGCAGGGGGGTCTCAATTCTTCTCTGGAGGTGATCAACAGCAGCAATTCTGGGTTTGATCACCTTCCAGCACTAGTTCATTGGAAAAGTAAGTTGAAGTCTCAAAGCGCTGCAGCAGTCAAGGGAATATCAGCACCAGGGAGTCTAGTAAGGGGGACGATAGATCACAGGGGGAGGTGATAAGAGCGGGTTGCCTTTATGGGCAGGTTATAATATATAAGCTCAAGTATTGAACCCAAAAATAGCACGCTAGTTATTAGGCTGAGACCTAGATTAGAAGCAAGAAACTAAAGAAAAGGAAACTATTAGGTTGGCAGAAAATTCTAAAATAGAAACAAGCAACTTAAATAAATACAAACAAAACCCATGTCAAAAAAAGAGGGATTTCCTCCGCAATAGACCATTTCTATGTTCAATAAATTTCCTCTGCAGTTATATCTACAGAAATTTGCAAATAGAATGTGAATTTGAAAAAAAAAATGGAAAAGAAAAGAAGAAGAAGAAGAAAGAGATGAAGAAAAAAGAAAGAAAAAAAGAGAAGCATAGTTGGGAAAATATATGGGTACATTGAAAAGCTGAAAAAGTGACTTTACATAGAGGAAAATTTTGTAAAAACATTTCACCTCATTATGGTCATGGAGCAGAATAGGAGTGTTTGCCATGGGAGAGAAACCAATTGCAGGCAATCCTCGTTCCCTGAACTATCAAGGATCTGTTGAGGCAGGAAATACTTCTGGTTTGCCAAGTTTGCCATTAGCTTTCTTTACTGCCCCTTCTAAAAGTGCCCACCATGGATTGGAGTCATCTGTAGTAGTGAAGACTGGCGTCTTTCCTGAAGATCTCACTAGAGTACCACCTAATAGAGAGATTGAATTTACCATTGAGTTGGTTCCCGGAATAGCGCCCATTTCCAAGGCACCTTATTGGATGGCCCCAAATGAACTAAAAGAATTAAAGGAGCAGTTACAAGAATTATTAGACAAAGGGTACGTCAGACCTAGTGTATCACCTTGGGGTGCACCTGTTTTATTCGTAAACAAGAAGGATGGGACTATGCGATTATGCATAGACTATCGTGAGTTAAACAAGGTTACCATCAAGAACCGTTATCCTTTGCCTAGAATAGATGATCTTTTCGATCAATTGTAAGGGGCAGGAGTATTTTCCAAGATTGACCTTCGGTCTGGTTACCACCAACTAAAAGTCAAGAAGGAAGACATACCTAAGACACCTTTTAGGACGTGGAATGGTCACTACGAGTTTGTAGTGATGCCATTCGGGCTAACTAATGCTCCTGCCGTATTTATGGATCTCATGAATCGAGTATTTCATGAGTTCTTGGATAAATTCGTCATTGTATTTATCGATGACATATTGTGTCACATCCACCCAGCCGGTACCCTATCTCGCATACCCGAGTGTGTGATCCACAGTCCACAAGATCCAATAGTTAGTAAAATCAACCTCCCACATTCACAACAATATAATCAAGTACAAGACTAAATCAATGTTAACAATATTATTCAAATGAATCAAAGTAAAGTAACGAAATAATCATCAGAGTGCGGAAAAGATACCAATAGATATATAAATCAAAAGTAGAGTGAGGCGGAATCTCACTCCACGAGTACAGCAGAATGTAGTTCGAAAATCAAATGGGATTACAACTGATTCTAAAGACAAGAAAGAAAGATATATCTAACCAAACTAGAGTCTTTTCTACTTTATAAAGGATGTTCTCATAAACATAGACTTCATCAATTACGCTCAGATGCTCCCACTCCACAGTAGGGCTAATCCTGGTAACAAGAGAGACCACTCAAGGGATCCTCACAGTACTTCTTAATCGCCAACACTTTGCGTATGGTACGCTTCTTCATTTTGAGCTTCCTCATATTGCGCTTCATAGCCATCGAAACCTGTAGAATAATCTAACAAAAGATATTGTACAAAAAGGAGTGGGTTTCAAAAGAAACCCAACAAGGCAAGTTATTCCATAATAGCATAAATAACATAGTATCACAAACAAAGCATAAAATGATATGATATGAGACAACAATGCATGTATGAGTCTAACTCTATGTATGCTGGTCTCTATAAGCAGACATGCTTTAAGTCATAGCACCATACTTCTTTGGGTAGGTCTCAATCACACATCATCGGTTGGCAAAGGGTTCTTCATCCATCTCGGACAATCCATGGCTAGGGGTTAAGTCACCTCTCTCTCACATCACCGTTTGGTCTAAGTATTGGCGCATGTCAAGGTAAAGCCTAGCCCAATGCAAGTCTTCTACTTAGTTACATCAACTCAGATCTAGATACGTCCATTCCTCCCCTCTCGGGATCCTTTCCAGTATCCTTCACACTAGAGTCAGCGTATCCGACTCTCTCAAATACGGACTCATCAACCCTATAGGTCATCCACATATAGTAAACGGGAAGCTCTCATACCGATCTTGAACGCCCATGAGCCCAAGTCTATCCATATGCAATTCTACCCATAAATGGCCTCCACAATGTGATTCATGTCCCCTCACGGATATAACTCACCGGTCTTGAGCACCCATGAATCCCCATTGCTACCACGGGTCGTTCGGTCTCAATACCCTTCCGAATCAGATCTGATATAACAAGGGTGTAACCTAGCCAAACACTGCTAGACAAGTCCTAGGTATGAAAACCAATAATCCAAGAAAGTGTCAAAGGGCAACATTGGAAATATCCCATACTACTCCCAATGAGGTCCAAGGACAGAAATGTCAAAAGGACATTCTCCAATCCCGAATCATACCTAAACAATCACAATCATAATTCAGTCATATCATCCACGTCAGATATCTCATCATATGAAAGAGTATAATAAGACAAGATTAAATAAATAAGAAACATACATGAGTAAGTATTCATACATAATCAAGTACATAAAGTAATAAGGAAATAAGATTCTAATGTACTTGCATCATTCATATCATAATAGAAACTAACATAACAGTAGCAAATCTAAGTAGTTCCCAAATTAGAAACTAAATCTATGCAATCTATGTTAATATGGTAACAACTTTCCTTACCTTAAATAGATTCGAATGTATTCTAGACGGACAAGAGGATGAATCCAAAGTTAGCAAATAAACCCTAGAATATCATCACACAATCATTAGGAAGTAGTCCTAAAAGAATAAGCATGAATCGAATCGAATTGGACGAAGAAAACATATTCTGTTCTTGTGGGTTGATTGGCTGGGTTGAGTGCTCCAATCGACCCAGGCAATCTACCCAAGAGCAAATCCTGAAATAAAAAGAGAATCTTGATCTGAAACCTATGCTACACAAACCGCAATGCGACGAAACATGGAGAGAATGTCTAACACAGTAGTCTAAGACTAAAAAGCATAATTTAGACATCAAACCACCATTAAAACCATTACTTACTAATTTAGAGTCATAGTTTCTATTTTGGTAAAAATCATAGTTTTCATTGGAAACATGCTATGAATGAAAGAGATGAACTAGAGATGATTAGATCTCATTCTAGTACAAGAACACAGTAGATCAGAGGTATGAATAATCATAGAGAAGCATCTATAATGCTAGAATGAATCAAAATAGGAATATTATCATAGTTTAAGAAGAAATCATAAGAATCATGTCAAGAATGAATAAGATGATCATAGCACAAGAGAATGAAAGGAGATTGTAAAGATATGACTACAAGGTTGCAGTATCTTCATCATAATCTCAGTTCAAAGATGAGAGTGATCATATAAAGAATAAATCATTAACACAAAAGATAGAATACTAACCTTTAATTGAAGAACAAGAGAGAGAGTTTGCAAGATTGCAAGATTTGGTCTTCTTCTTCACTCTTGGAGGCTTGGAGATGGTTTCCCTTAGTTCTCTAAGTGTTATGGAGGCTAGGGATACTAAAATCATGAAGTCATGGGGTATATATAGCAAGATACTCAAAACAGAAGATTTTGTTCGAGTTCAGCATCTCTGGGTCGATTGGCTGGGTAGCATGGCCCAGTCAACCCAAGAACTTGACCCAGGCTGTCAGCAAAGCCAAAGACAGAGATTTGAGGGTCTTCCACTACTCGGAATCAAACGAAACTTTAAACACATATTCTATAACATACCTAGCATGGAAAATGGCTTTAAATCATATCCCACCAAGCTCTAAGGTCATCAACTAATCTTCTCTTCATGAAGGTGCAGTCTCTTCTCTATATCCAACATTGTCTTCAAGTATGGGGCATCATCGTCAATCTCCATAGGTTCAGAGTCAAACACTATATCTTCTACCAATATGGCCCATAGTTGACTTTCACTTCTACTTCGGGTCTTCAGACCTATGATCAAAGAGTATACGGGTTAAGGTTAGGGTCGGGTTTCACATATTGATTTATTCCAAAAGTAATGAAGAGCATGAGGAACACTTGAGGATCGCTTTGCAAAGGCTACATGAAAAACAATTGTATGCAAAATTGAGCAAATGTGAATTTTGGCT
The DNA here is from genome assembly GCF_041222555.1 of Hakea prostrata. Classification (NCBI taxonomy): domain Eukaryota; kingdom Viridiplantae; phylum Streptophyta; class Magnoliopsida; order Proteales; family Proteaceae; genus Hakea; species Hakea prostrata. The sequence goes on from NW_028291345.1 coordinate 15,122, forward strand.
TGATCAAGTCATATTCTTGGGTCATGTCACATCATCAAATGGAGTATCTGTCGACCCAGCAAAGGTTAAGGCGGTGACCGAATGGGCTCAACCAACTTCAACATCTGACATTCAAAGCTTCTTGGGTTTGGCCGGGTACAGAAGGTTTATCGAAGGCTTCTCCGGCATCGCCATACCTTTAACTACTCTAACTAAGAAGAACGTGAAGTTTGTGTGGACCAAGGAGTGTGAAAGTAGCTTTCAAGAGTTAAAGAAAAGATTAGTCATCGCTCCTGTGCTAGCTTTACCTACAGGTATAGGAGGGATGGTAATATACAGCGATGCTTCATTGAGAGGCTTGGGTTGTGTTCTAATGCAGAATGGAAGGGTGATAGCATATGCTTCCAGACAACTTAAAGATTATGAGAAGCTATCCGACTTATGATTTAGAGCTTGCAAATGTGGTGTTTGCTCTGAAGATTTGGAGCACTATTTATACGGGGAGAAATGCGAAATATATACCGACCATAAGAGTTTAAAGTACTTCTTCACTCAGAAGGAGTTGAATATGAGACAACGTCGATGGTTGGAATTAATTAAAGATTATGATTGCGATATTTTGTATCACCTTGGCAAGGCTAATGTCGTTGTCGATGCACTTAGTAGGAAGACTCAAGGGCTATCTGCAACAATCCTAACCAAACAAGTAGAGCTGCAGAAGGACATAGGAGAGTTTTAATTGGAATTGGTCGTCAATGACCCACCTGCTGTAATAGCTAGCTTGACCCTTTAGCCTACCTTATTAGGACGAATCAAGGAAGCTCAATAGAATAATGAGTTTTGGCTTGGTGTTCGTGTAAAACCCAGCCCTAACCTTGACCCGGAAACCTTGTTATTTGTAGGTCCAGTGACCCGAAGTAAAGTAAGAAGTCAGCTTTGGGCCATCCCAGTGGAGGACTTGGTGTCTGGCTTTGAATCCATGAAAGTTGATGATGAAGTTCTATTTATGGAAACTGAATCTTGATGAAGATCGGATTAGTTGATGGACTTGGAGTGCTCTCTATCTTGGTTTGAAGGCATTTCTACCTATTAGGTAAGTCACTTGACTTGTGTGCAAAACCCCTTTAGGATTGGATTTGATCTGGGCCTTCAATTCCCTGTTTTGGTCTTCTTGTCAGTCGCATTGGTCGACCGATTGGTCGACCGGGCCAGTCGACCAATCCACTCGACCAATGAGTGCTGTCTTTGGCAATTAGGTTGTTCTTGCTCTATTTAAGCCCAATCTCGAGTCCACTTCGTATTTGCTGCCTCCAAACCCCCCGGAACGAACCAAAGACCTCTGCAAGTCATCTCCCTTGCATCCTTGGTGTTTTCTTGACGGATCCTCGTCGAAACTCTTCCTTTTGCATCAAAAGGTATGTCTACTCTCTCTTCTTCTCCTCCATCTTTGTTTTTCTTTCCTTTTTGAGTTGAGACAGTAGAAGAGATGCTGCATTCTCTCGTTGCAAACATCTCCGAACATGTTCTCATGATCATCCTAAGGATTTGAGGCTAGAACAATGATCTTAACCATGATCATTGCAAGCTTTTGAAGGAATCATGATCAAACCATGATCTAATCTTGTTAAACTTCTGATTTGAATTCTGATCTCTTTGGATCTTCGATATTGATCATGTTAGTAGTTAATTACTGTGTTTTCTTTCCATGATCCATAATCTATCAATTTCTAGTTGTTCTCTTCTACCATACTATGTGTTCTTCATGAAGCATGGTAGTTACATATATGGTAGGTTTTATTTCCTTATTTAGATTTATGCTTCTAAGCCTTTTTCCTTAAAGATCTAAGTATGTTTTCATGAAACCTTTACCTGAAGCAATGATCCATCCTCCTATTGTTCTTGTCTTTGATTTCTATTTCAAATTCATCAAGATCCATGGTTGATCTAATTATGGTAACTTTTTGTTTCCTAATTTGGATCTTGATATCTTGATTTGATTGGTGTTTTGAAGTCTCCTATATGTTAGAATACTACTGATGTAGTTTACCCCTTGATTAGTACCCTTTTGAACCACCAAATTCGAATTTCATATCTTAAAACTCTGTTTTTTTAGGCTACTGTCTGCATTGGTCGACTGATTGGTCGATTGGACCGATCGACCAATCCACTCGACCAATGAGTACAGCAACTCCAGAATTGGTCTGTGTTGGATGTTTTGGTATCTTTTCTGTTAGGGATCTTTCCTAATATGTTGTATATACTTGTTTAGGACCTTCTTCTCAAGTTTCCCAAGACCTTACTTGATTTCTTAGGATTCCTTTGCGAGTTATAAAAGGTAAGGATGGTTATTTCCTTAATTACATAGATAGCATGAATCTAGTTTCTATATTTGAATATTATTGATATGATTCCTAAATTAGATTCTTACAATGATATACTACTGTTGCATAACTTTGATTACAGCAGCATTACTTATTCATATTAAATTGATTCATGTGTGATTTACTTATCAATTATATACAAGTTGATTGTACTTATTGATTTCTTTCCATATATGAAGTTACCATATATGTGATGATATGAATTGATGCATGTGTATGCTTAAGTATGGTTTGGAAAGGAGAGGTGTCCTTTTGACACTTCTGTCGTTGGACTACTACGGGAATATTATGGGATGTTTCCGGAGATGCCCTCTGGACACCTTCCTAAACTGTTGGATGACATATCTAGGATTGTCTAGTAGTGTTTGGCTAGGATGTCCTGTTATGTCAGACCCTAATCGGAGTGGTATTGAGACCGAACGACCCGTGGTAGCAATGGGGATTCATGGGCGCTCAAGACCGGTAAGCAACCCGTGAGAGGACAGGAATCACATTGTGGGGGCCATTTAGTGGTAGGGTTGCATATGGTTAGACTTGGGCTCACGGGCGCTTAAGACCGGTAACCAACCCGTGAGAGGACGTGAGAGCTTCCCGTTTACCATATGTGGATAACCAATAGGGTTGATGAGTTCGTAGTCAGGGACTATGAGGACTCTAGTGTGAAGGATACCGGAAAGGATCGTCAGGGACGAGGAATGGAAGTATCTGGATCTGACTTGATGTAACTAAGTAGAAGACTTGCATTTGGCTAGGTTTTACCACGACATGCGCCAAGATGCTTATACCAAATGGTTGTGAGAGAGTGTGTTGACTTAACCCCCTGCCAAGGTTTGTCCTGAGGGATGAAGGACCCATTACCAATCGGCTGCTCAAGACCGGTGAAATGATCCGTGAGAGAATCCAGGATATCTTAAATGGTTGAGGAACTGTCACGCCCTCCCAGCCGGTACCCTATCTGGCATACCCGAGAGTGTGATCCACAGCCCGAAGATCAGGTATCGAGTGATCAACCTCCCACATAAACAATAACATAATCATGAACAATCATAACAAGAGTGCGGAAGACAAATCATAGATCCAATAATGAAAGAATGAATCATAAATGAATCAGAATAATAGATATAATCAGAGTATCAAACAGATAAGTAAAGTGAGGCAAAAATTCCACTTTACATCCAGCGGAAAAGTAGCTCTAAAGAGAATAAACTAAATAAAATCTAATCCCAGTAGCTAGTACATCGGGTAACTAAATTGTTCTCCACTTTATAGACAACATCCTTGTAAGTGTAAATCTCATAAATGGCACAAGGACGCTTCCACTCAATGGTCGGACTAAGCATCGTACGGAGCATAACCACTCGTGGGATCTTCAGAGTAATTGTGGTAACCGCAATCACCTTCCTGGAGATATGCCTCTTCGCCTTGCGCTTCTTCATAGGGACCGTCATAGTACTCAGTACCTGCAGCATAGTCTAACAACATTGTACAATAAAGGAATGAGTTTCAAAGAAACTCGGTAAGGCGATTAAAAATCCATAATAACATAAATGGCGGGATTCCGGAACAAACATAAATGCAATATGATATGAGACAAACAATGAATGAATGAATCTAACTCTATGTATGTTGGTCTCTATTGGCAGACATGCTTTAAGTCATAGCACCGTACTTCTTTAGGAAAGTCCATTCACATCCTCAACCATTTAAGATATCTTGGATTCTCTCACGGATCATTTCACCAGTCTTGAGCAGCCGATTGGTAATGGGTCCTTCATCCCTCGGGACAAACCATGGCGGGGGTTAAGTCAACACACTCTCTCACAACCATTTGGTATAAGTGCTTGGCGCATGTCTGGGTAAAACCTAGCCAAATGCAAGTCTTCTACTTAGTTACATCAAGTCGGATCCAGATACTTCCATTCCTCGTCCCGACGATCCTTTCCGGTATCCTTCACACTAGAGTCCTCATAGTCCCTGACTACGAACTCATCAACCCTATTGATCATCCACATATGGTAAACGGGAAGCTCTCACGTCCTCTCACGGGTTGGTTACCGGTCTTAAGCGCCCGTGAGCCCAAGTCTAACCATATGCAACCCTACCAATAAATGGCCCCCACAATGTGATTCATGTCCTCTCACGGGTTGGTTACCGGTCTTGAGCGCCCATGAATCCCCATTGCTACCACGGGTCGTTCGGTCTCAATACCCCTCCGATTAGGGTCGACATAACAGGACATCCTAGCCAAACACTACTAGACAATCCTAGATATGTCATCCAACAGTTTAGGAAGGTGTCCAGAGGGCATCTCCGGAAACATCCCATAATATTCCCGTAGTAGTCCAAGGACAGAAGTGTCGAAAGGACACCTCTCCTTTCCAAACCATACTTAAGCATACACATGCATCAAATCATATCATCACATATATGGTAACTTCATATATGGAAAGAAATCAATAATTACAATCACTTGTATAACATTGGTAAGTAAATCATACATGAATCAATTTAATATGAATAAGTAATGCTACTGTAATCAAAGTTATGCAACAGTAGTATATCATTTTAAGAATCTAATTTAGGAATCATATCTATGATATTCAAATATAGAAACTAGATTCATGCTATCTATGTAATTAAGGAAATAACCATCCTTACCTTTTATAACTCGCAAAGGAATCCTAAGAAATCAAGTAAGATCTCGGCAAACTTGAGAAGAAGGTCCTAAACAAGTATATACAACATATTAGGAAAGATCCCTAACAGAAAAGATACCAAAACATCCAACATAGACCAATTCTGGAGTTGCTGTACTCATTGGTCGAGTGGATTGGTCGAGTGGTCCAGTCGACCAATCAGTCGACCAATGCAGACGATGAGCCTAAAAAAACAGAGTTTTAAGATATGAAATCCGAATTTGGTGGTTCAAAAGGGTACTAATCAAGGGGTAGACTACATCAGTAGTATTCTAACATATAGGGGACCTCAAAACACTAATCCAATCAAGATATCAAGATCCAAATTAGGAAACAAAAAGTTACCATAATTAAATCAACCATGGATCTTGATGAATTTGAAATAGAAAACAAAGACAAGAACAATAGGAGGATAGATCATTGCTTCAGGTAATGGTATCATGAAAACATACATAGATCTTCATGGAATAAGGCTTAGAAGCATAAATCTAAATAAGGAAATAAAACCTACCATATATGTAACTACCATACATCATGAAGAACACATAGTATGGTAGAAGAGAACAACTAGAATCTATAGATTATGGATCATGGAAAGAAAACACAGTAATTAACTACTAACATGATCAACATAGAAGATCCAAAGAGATCGGAATTCAGATTAGAAGTTTAATCAAAGATTAGATCATGGTTTGATCATGATTCCTTCAAAAGCTTGCAATGATCATGGTTAAGATCATTGTTCTAGCCTCAAATCCTTAGGATGATCATGAGAACATGTTCGAGAGATGTTTGCAACAGAGAATGCAGCATCTCTTCTACTGTCTCAACTCAAAAAGGAAAGAAAAACAAAGATGGAGGAGAAGAAGAGAGAGTAGACATACCTTTTGATGCAAAAAGAAGAGTTTCGACGAAGATCCGTCAAGAAAACACCAAGGATGCAAGAGAGATGACTTGCAGAGGTCTTTGGTTCGCTCCGGAGGGTTTGGAGGCAGCAAATACGAAGTGGACTCGAGATTGGACTTAAATAGAGCAAGAACAACCTAATTGCCAAAGACAGCACTCATTGGTCGAGTGGATTGGTCGACTGGCCCAGTCGACCAATCAGTCCACCAATGCTGACAGCAAGACCAAAACAGGGAATTGAAGGTCCAGATCAAATCCAATCCTAAAGGGGTTTTGCACACAAGTCAAGTGACTTACCTAATAGGTAGAAATGCCTTCAAATCAAGATAGAGAGCACTCCAAGTCCATCAACTAATCAGATCTTCATCAGGATTCAGTTTCCATAAATAGAACCTCATCATCAACTTTCATGGATTCAAAGCCAGACACCAAGTCCTCTACTGGGATGGCCCAAAGCTGACTTCTTACTTTACTTCGGGTCATCGGACCTACAAATAACAAGGTTTCCGGGTCAAGGTTAGGGCTGGGTTTTACAACTAGTCTCTGATTATGATTGTGATATTCAGTATCATCCTGGGAAAGCAAATGTTGTTGCTGATGCTCTTAGTAGGAAGAACCAGAAGAAGACTTTGGATTTGAATGCTTTGAGTTTACCATTGTGGTCTTCTATTGAGAGTTTTGATTTGGAAATCGTTCTGAGAATTCTGAATTTATTCTTTCGCCATGACGGCAAGATCTGGTCTTAGAGATAAGATTGTTGCTCTCACAGAAGTTCTGATCAAGAGTTTTTGATCAAAGTTGAGAAGATTTCTTCGAATCCTGAGTCGGACCCCGACTTTGGTATATCCATGGATGGTGCTTTGTTGTTTAGAGGAAGACTGTGTGTGCCTGCAAACGAAGAAGTTAAGAAAGAAATATTGAAGGAAGCACACCAGTCGGTCTTTCTTGTACACCGGGAAGCACCAAGATGTACAAGGACTTGAAGGAACATTTTTGGTGGATTGGTCTAAAGGCGGATGTTGATGATTTTGTTGCCAAGTGTGAGACTTGCCAACGTGTGAAAGCCGTTCGACAACCTCCATCTGGATTACTTCAGCCTCTTCCTATTCCTAGTTGGAAGTGGGAGGATATCTCCATGGACTTTGTGACTAGTTTGCCTCGGACGAGTAAAGGCAATGACACCGTGTGGGTGATTGTTGATAGGTTGACCAAATCAGCCCATTTCATTCCTATGAAGATCACTCATACTGGATAAGCTAGCAAGGCTTTATGTGGATAATGTGGTTCGTCCGCATGGTGTGCCATTGAGTATTGTTTCCGATCGTGATCCTAGGTTCACCTCAAGGTTTTGGAATAGTTTGCAGAAGGTCTTGGGAACCCAATTGAACTTGAGTACAGCTCATCATCCACGGTCGATGGACAATCCGAGCGGACAATTCAGACATTGGAAGACATGCTCAGATCTTGTGTGGTGGATATGGGTGGTAATTGGGATGAACACCTAGCTTTGGTTGAGTTTGCCTATAACAACAGTTATCAAGCGACAATAGGCATGGCTCCTTTCAAGGCTTTGTATGGCAGTACTTGTAGGACACCTTTGTCTTGGACTCGAGACAGGTGAAAGAAAAGTCTTAGGTCCCGAGATGATTGAAGCTACAAGTGCTATGGTAGATATGATAAGAGAAACGATTAAGTCCGCCTGATCGAGAGCAGAAATCTTATGCTGATAAGAGAAGGACCGATTTGGAATTTCAAGTTGGAGAGAAAGTCTTTCCGAAGGTCTCACCAATGAAGGGTGTGATGAGATTCAATGTTAAGGGAAAGCTTAGCCCTCGTTACATTGGACCTTTCGAGATTTTGGAAAAGGTTGGACCCGTTGCGTATCGATTAGCATTACCTCCGCCTCTTGCTGGTGTGCACAATGTGTTTCATATTTCGATGCTCCGAAAATACATAGAGAATCCGGAACACATTTTGCAGCAAGCACCTGAAGGACTTAGTGCTGATTTGACCTATGATGAAGAACCGGCCGAAATCATGGATAAGAAGGACAAGCAGCTGCGGAATCGCACCATTCCTTTGGTGAAGATTCGGTGGAAGAACCATACCCCCTGAAGAAGCTTCTTGGGAGAAGGAAGAAGATATGAAGGAGAAGTTTCCTTACCTCTTTGGAAGCACAGGTACGCTTTCAATTTCGGGGACGAAATTTCTTTAAGGGGGGAGAATGTAAAACCCAGCCCTAACCTTGACCCGGAAACCTTGTTATTTGTAGGTCCGATGACCCGAAGTAAAGTAAGAAGTCAGCTTTGGGCCATCCCGAGAGAGGACTTGGTGTCCGGCTTTGAATCCATGAAAGTTGATGATGAGGTTCTATTTATGGAAACCTGAATCCCGATGAAGATCTGATTAGTTGATGGACTTGGAGTGCTCTCTATCTTGGTTTGAAGGCATTTCTACCTATTAGGTAAGTCACTTGACTTGTGTGCAAAACCCCTTTAGGATTGGATTTGATCCGGACCTTCAATTCCCTGTTTTGGTCTCTTTGTCGGCATTGGTGGACTGATTGGTCGATTGGGCCGGTCGACCAATCCACTCGACCAATGAGTGCTGTCTTTGGCAATTAGGTTGTTCTTGCTCTATTTAAGTCCAATCTCGAGTCCACTTCGTATTTGCTGCCTCCAAACCCTCTGGAACGAACCAAAGACCTCTGCAAGTCATCTCTCTTGCATCCTTGGTGTTTACTTGACGGATCTTCGTCGAAACTCTTCTTTTTGCATCAAAAGGTATGTCTACTCTCTCTTCTTCTCCTCCATCTTTGTTTTTCTTTCCTTTTTGAGTTGAGACAGTAGAAGAGATGCTGCATTCTCTCGTTGCAAACATCTCTCGAACATGTTCTCATGATCATCCTAAGGATTTGAGGCTAGAACAATGATCTTAACCATGATCATTGCAAGCTTTTGAAGGAATCATGATCAAACCATGATCTAATCTTTGATTAAACTTCTAATCTGAATTCTGATCTCTTTGGATCTTCTATGTTGATCATGTTAGTAGTTAATTACTGTGTTTTCTTTCCATGATCCATAATCTATAGATTCTAGTTGTTCTCTTCTACCATACTATGTGTTCTTCATGATGTATGGTAGTTACATATATGGTAGGTTTTATTTCCTTATTTAGATTTATGCTTCTAAGCCTTATTCCATGAAGATCTATGTATGTTTTCATGATACCATTACCTGAAGCAATGATCTATCCTCCTATTGTTCTTGTCTTTGTTTTCTATTTCAAATTCATCAAGATCCATGGTTGATTTAATTATGGTAACTTTTTGTTTCCTAATTTGGATCTTGATATCTTGATTGGGTTAGTGTTTTGAGGTCCCCTATATGTTAGAATACTACTGATGTAGTCTACCCCTTGATTAGTACCCTTTTGAACCACCAAATTCGGATTTCATATCTTAAAACTCTGTTTTTTTAGGCTACTGTCTGCATTGGTCGACTGATTGGTCGACTGGACAACTCGACCAATCCACTCGACCAATGAGTACAAGAACTCGGAATTGGTCTATGTTGGATGTTTTGGTATCTTTTCTGTTAGGGATCTTTCCTAATATGTTGTATATACTTGTTTAGGACCTTCTTCTCAAGTTTGCCGAGATCTTACTTGATTTCTTAGGATTCCTTTGCGAGTTATAAAAGGTAAGGATGGTTATTTCCTTAATTACATAGATAGCATGAATCTAGTTTCTATATTTGAATATCATAGATATGATTCCTAAATTAGATTCTTACAATGATATACTATTGTTGCATAACTTTGATTACAGTAGCATTACTTATTCATATTAAATTGATTCATGTATGATTTACTTACCAATGTTATACAAGTGATTGTAATTATTGATTTCTTTCCATATATGAAGTTACCATATATGTGATGATATGATTTGATGCATGTGTATGCTTAAGTATGGTTTGGAAAGGAGAGGTGTCCTTTCGACACTTCGTCCTTGGACTACTACGGGAATATTATGGGATGTTTCCGGAGATGCCCTCTGGACACCTTCCTAAAGCGTTGGATGACATATCTAGGATTGTCTAGTAGTGTTTGGCTAGGATGTCCTGTTATGTCGGACCCTAATCGGAGGGGTATTGAGACCGAACGACCCGTGGTAGCAATGGGGATTCATGGGCGCTCAAGACCGGTAACCAACCCGTGAGAGGACAGGAATCACATTGTGGGGGCCATTTATTGGTAGGGTTGCATATGGTTAGACTTGGGCTCACGGGCGCTTAAGACCGGTAACCAACCCGTGAGAGGACGTGAGAGCTTCCCGTTTACCATATGTGGATGATCAATAGGGTTGATGAGTCCGTAGTCGGGGACTATGAGGACTCTAGTGTGAAGGATACCGGAAAGGATCGTCGGGGGACGAGGAATGGACGTATCCGGATCTGACTTGATGTAACTAAGTAGAAGACTTGCATTTGGCTAGGGTTTACCCCGACATGCGCCGATACTTATACCAAATGGTTGTGAGAGAGTGTGTTGACTTAACCCCCTGCCATGGTTTGTCCTGAGGGATGAAGGACCCATTACCAATCGGCTGCTCAAGACCGGTGAAATGATCCGTGAGAGAATCCAAGATATCTTAAATGGTTGAGGATGTGAGTGGACTTTCCTAAAGAAGTACGGTGCTATGACTTAAAGCATGTCCGCCAATAGAGACCAGCATACATAGAGTTAGATTCATTCATTCATTGTTTGTCTCATATCATATTGCATTTATGTTTGTTCCGGAATCCCGCCATTTATGTTATTATGGATTTTTAATCGCCTTACCGAGTTTCTTTGAAACTCATTCCTTTATTGTACAATGTTGTTAGACTATCCTGCAGTCTTGAGTACTATGACGGTCCCTATGAAGAAGCGCAAGGCGAAGAGGCATATCTCCGGGGAAGGTGATTGCGGTTACCACAATTACTACTCGAAGATCCCACGAGTGGTTATGCTCCGTACGATGCTTAGTCCGACCATTGAGTGGAAGCGTCCTTGTGCCATTTATGAGATTTACACTTACAAGGATGTTGTCTATAAAGTGGAGAACAATTTAGTAACCCGATGTACTAGCTACTGGGATTAGATTTTATTTAGTTTATTCTCTTTAGAGCTACTTTTCCGCTGGATGTAAAGTTGAATTTTTGCCTCACTTTACTTATCTGTTTGATACTCTGATTATATCTATTATTCTGATTCATTTATGATTCATTCTTTCTTTATTGGATCTATGATTTGTCTTCCGCACTCTTGTTATGATTGTTCATGATTATGTTATTGTTTATGTGGGAGGTTGATCACTCGATACCTGATCTTCGGGCTGTGGATCACACTCTCGGGTATGCCAGATAGGGTACCGGCTGGGAGGGCGTGACACTAGTTCCAACCATCTCCTTTGTCTCATGTTCAACTCCTTTTGGGTAAAGAAGTATTTCAAACTCTTATGATCCGTGAAAATGGCAATCTTCTCACCGTAAAGATAATGTCTCCAAATCTTCAAAGCAAAGACAACGGCGGCAAGTTCTAGATCGTGAGTGGGGTAATTCCGCTCATAATCCTTCAATTGCCGAGAAGCATAGGCTACGACCTTGCCATGTTGCATCAGTACACAACCCAAACCAATCTTTGACGCATCGGTATAAACTGTCATACCACCGGAACTATCAGGTATAGTCAAGACCGGGGCACTTGTCAATCTATCTTTCAACTCTTGGAAATTCTTCTCACAGGCGTCAGACCAAACAAACTTCTCTTCTTTCCTGGTCAACTTAGTCATAGGAGCAGCCAACCGAGAAAAGTTCTCAATAAACCTTCTGTAGTAACCCGCCAATCCAAGAAAACTTCTTATTTCCGTTACTGACTTCGGTCTCTCCCAATCAGCCACAGCTTGGACCTTTTCAGGATCGACACGAATACCTTCGGCTGAAACTACATGACCAAGGAATACCACTCTCTTAAGCCGTAAATCACACTTGCTAAACTTAGCGAACAACTTCTTTTCTCGCAACCTTTGCAAAGTGAAACTTAGATGACTCGCATGCTCTTCTTCGCTCTTCGAATAGATCAAGATGTCATCAATGAAAACAATCACAAACTTATCAGGCACATCATGAAATACTCGGTTCATGAGGTCCATGAACACCGCAGGAGCATTGGTCAATCCGAAGGGCATGACTCTAAACTCGTAGTGACCATACCGCGTTCGGAAAGCTGTCTTGAAGATATCACTAGACTTCACTTTCAATTGGTGATATCCGGACCTTAAGTCAATCTTTGAGAACACAATCGCACCCTTCAACCGATCGAAGAGATCATCGATTCTGGGCAGCGGATATCTATTCTTGATAGTCAACTTATTCAACTCACGGTAGTCGATGCACAAGCGCATACTACCGTCTTTCTTCTTGACGAACAAGACCGGAGCTCCCCAAGGTGACACACTAGGCTGCACGAAACCTCTATCTATGAGCTCATTCAACTGATTTTGCAACTCTTTCAACTCAGTAGGAGCCATCCCGTACGGAGCTTTAGATACCGGAGCAGCACCGGGGACGAGATCAATAGAGAATTCGACATCCCTGTCCGGAGGCACTCCTGATAGATCATCAGGGAAGAAATCAACAAAGTCGCAGACAACTTTGACTTCATCGACTCTTTTCTCCACTATACCCTTGCCTTCAGATGAAGCATCATCCACTAGGGCATAGACTTGCATCGGTCCGACAAGACACCTTCTTACAAACCCTTCTCTTTTCACCCCGAAATTCAAAGACTGGACTCCCACAAATATGGAACTGAATCTTCTTTGAGGAACAAAGGAACACAGCTTTGTGGGCTGTCAACCAATCAATTCCCAAAATAACATCGATGTCCTTCATGTCAAGAATCACAAAATTGGCTTCCAAGTTCTTCTCACCAATCAACACGGGACATTTAGATAACCCCTTATCTAGTTTCACACGAGGACCAGAGGTGTACTAATCAATAAACAACTAGACAACTTCTCGGGGATTAGGTTAGTCTTCTTGATGAATGCGAGATGACATGAACGAATGAGATGCACCCGTATCAAATAAGACAAATGTAGAAATAGAAGCGACTAACAATGTACATGTAATCACATCATGGCTTGGATCCTGCTCAAGACCGGAAATCCGAAAACTCTACCGGAGGGAGGAGCAGGAGCACTCTTCACCACAGGGGCAAGCTGCTTTGGGCGGAGCCACTTCGGACAGCACGAGCAAAATGACCAGCTTGCTTGCGGTAGAAGCAAACAGGATTGCTTTGGATCCAACGAGGGGTGGCTGCAACAGAGGGCTTCGAACAAAAGGCCTTGCACTTGCTGGTGGTCGGTTTCCACCATCTTGTCTAAACTGGCCGGGCTGCTGAAAACCCGTGTTCGACCTACACTCTTAGCCCGAAAGGTAGGAGTGGGGTAGGGTGTAGGTCTCACAAACGACGGTCATTACGATCCACCAAACCAGAATTCCTTGATCGCCAAGGCTTTTGCACACGAGCACTTTCCTTCTCTGTTTCTTCCAACTTCTTCGAGTTCTGCACCACTTGAGCATAGCTCACTATAGGCTGGATCGTGAGGTAAGCTTTAATGGCGGTGGCGCAGTCCTTTGAAGAACTTCTTTGCTTTGGCGAGGTCTTCCTTCAAAGAATCTGGAGCAAAGAAATGAAGCTCCTCGAACTTCTGTTGGTACTCCAACACGGACAGAGTTACCTCCGAGTCGGGATCATAAACTCAGCTTCCTTCGCATCCTTCACCGCCTCGGGAAAGTAGTTCATACAAAAAGCCTCTTTGAATAACTCCCAAGTTACAACTCCCGCATGCAAACCTTCCAAAACGAGACGAGTGGAGATCCACCATGCATCGCCTTCTTGTTGCAACTTCGTTCAAAGCAAACAAAATCTTCGAGCTTCCGAGCATTGCAAATGTCGGAAAGCCTTCTCCAACTCACGAAGCCACTTGTTAGGAAACAAGGGGTCCTTGGTAACTCCAAGTAAAAATGGGTACTTGCATCTTGGGAAAACTCTCCATCGAAGGAGTATGAGGAGTTCTAGCTAAACCTCCCGCATTCGGGACTGCGGCATGAGGATTCACATTAGCACCAGCCCGGGTCTCATTATGCAGAGTCATGAAACCCACCAACATCTGGTTGAACCGAGCCTGCTTGCTGTTGCATCATATTGCCCATAATATTGGCAATATCTCTGAAACTTCCAACATTCGGGGAACCAGGTATCTCATGAGTACCCTGATCAACATTTGGTATCTCACCACCTCCATGAGGTACTTCACCACCTCCCTGAGGTACTTCACCACCTCCATGACCACTGGATTCACCACGCCCACTTCTCAGAGTAACCATTCTGCAAAACCGAGAACATCAAAATACCGAATTTCGAAGATTCAACATAAACCACAAGTCCAAATGATTTGAAAACTTAAATCATGCTTAAATATATCCATATAGTCATCAAACAATAATCCATAAGGCAAAAATCACATTTTCCAAAAATTCAACAGCAAATGAGGTCTCTGTGACCATTGGTCGAGTGATTGGTCGAGTGACCCAGTCGACCAATGAGTCGACCAATGCGTGAGAATGCGAAAATTCGCATTATAAGCCTCATTTTCACATTCCAACCTCATTCTAACTTCTTCCAAAGGTGAGAGAGCTCTAGGGAAAATCTCCAAGAGTTCCCACAAGTGTTCTTGAGGTGATTTAGTGCTTCAACAACAACACCACAACACACCATCTTCACAAACAAGGTAAACCTCTTAATCTTCCTTCCATTTTCATCTTCTCATGCTTGCATTTCAATAAAACCATGCTTTACTTGTATCCAATGATAGAAATCATGCTTAGGAATGCTTAGAAACATATTCCTTAGGTTTTAAACACAATGCCATGCATAGACAACAAGTTTTAACACATTGGTGCTCATCTCGCAAAGTTTTATACCGAAATCGATATCTTTTAGAAAATTTTCGTTTTCTCTCAAATCGCTTGAAATTTTCGCACGAGATCAAATGCTACATGCTCAAGATGACATTGTAGATAGGTCCATACAATTTGATTTAACCAATTTCAACTTTTCAAAAATCCAATTTTGACCTAAATTGCAAAATCCCCAAATTTCCTTCTTGCTGAATTTTTCGCTTTAATCCAAGTTTTCGATCGATTTTCATCAAACAAACTTCATAGACATGAAATTCCAAGTATTGCGCACATGCTAGTATGTTCAAATCAAATTTCCCCCAAATTTGAAATTTTCCGAAAAATTACGAAAATACCCTTTTGGCTCAAATCTTAAAATAGCACTAATTGGAATTGTCTCTTGTCTCTTTCACAGATACACTATGCAAAGGGGAGGGCGAGGACGAGGTAGAGGTCGTGGTCACATCGTAGGTGCTCTTAGGGGCAGAGGTCAGGTTCCTTTCGAGCCTAGACGGGAGGTTAGGAGACCGGACATGTTTGACACACCTCGGGCCGAGTTCCTGTACGAGGCCTACTTCAGCTCATTGCAACATTGAGATGGGACGTCTACTTCACTTACGCCAGCTCGAGCCTTTAGGATTCGGGCAGAGGTTCGACACATTGCGGTGGACTCATCTCTTCACCGAGGATCTACCGGTATACCCGGAACTAGTGAGGTTGTTCTTCAACAACCTTACTTACACTGAGGAGGCTCGAGGCCAAGGACATCCACTTAGACTTGTCCTCGGGAGTAGGGTCTTCCGGACTCGGATTCGCTTCTCTACCCGGACAACGGCTGAGATCTTGCGGGTTCCTTACTATCCACAGCGGTGTGTGTGGATACTGCAGGAGCAGATCTGGACAGCCATCCGATGCCGTACGAGCTTCGCGAGATATGCTCTACGCTATGGGATAGCCGTCGATGCTTCACTCCGTGGACTAGCGGACGGATGACGGGTTCTGCACGGATTATCGGTCGCATAGTCGGCCGAAACATCATGCCGAAAGCCGGACATCACCATCGGGTCACGGTGATGGAGGCCTTAGTCATCTACCGCATCTACATGGGCTTCGAGATCGATCTCTCCTACATCATTCGGCGAGGTCATGCTTGGACTTAGTTCTGCGGCCTAGCATGCGGAACCTTTGCTATGGGAGACTACTGACCTTGATCTTCGGGCATTTCGGGGTGAGTTTCGAGGATACACCGGTGGACACTAGATCACGGGGATACCCTATTGGGACTCGGACCATTCGTCGGATGAGACTACGACGATCGAGAGAGATCTCCTGGTCCGGAGGGTGAGGATGATGATGAATCGGAGGATGAGGATCGGGGATCAGAGGATGGAGGAGAGGATATCGGTCCCGATAGTGATGATCAGGCCGGAGATGATGCAGATATGCGCGAGGCTGAGCACGTGCATCACGAGTTTCCTTCATCACACTTCGAGGTAGGTGGCCCTTCACATGCGGTTCCGGAGACTTCGGATCTTGGAGCACGGATGAGATCGATGACTTCCATGCTAGAGAGGATGGAGGTCGGACGGGAGCAGATGTACGAGAGGATGGAGTCACGACGGGATAGGATAGAGCATCGGGTGACTCGGCTAGCGGAGGAGTTCGAGCATACGAGAGATCGGAGCAGATCACCTAGATAGACTGTACCTTAGGATTTCCATTTATGCATTTCAGATGTAATCATTGTAAAAACTTTTGAAATTAATGAAGTTCATTTTGTTCCTCTTTAATTATTGTATGTTATGCAACTTTCTTTTCCTTGCATTAGTGACATTTGTTCAAGTATAATTATGGTATGTTATTCAGAAATGTTCTGTTATACCTCAAAGGTCAAGTTTCTAATTCAGTGTTCTATTATTCACTTCTAAGAGTAGAAGAGTCATTTCGGATCAATGACTCGGGAATGTTCAGTTGTTGTCTTTTGTGGTTAGGATCTCCTCGAACCTTGGGCTCGATACCAATCATCACGCCCTCCCGGCCCGGTACCCTATCCGGCATACCCGAGAGTGTGATCCACAGCCCGAAGATCAGGTATCGAGTGATCAACCTCCCACATAAACAATAACATAATCATGAACAATCATAACAAGAGTGCGGAAGACAAATCATAGATCCAATAAAGAAAGAATGAATCATAAATGAATCAGAATAATAGATATAATCAGAGTATCAAACAGATAAGTAAAGTGAGGCAAAAATTCCACTTTACATCCAGCGGAAAAGTAGCTCTAAAGAGAATAAACTAAATAAAATCTAATCCCAGTAGCTAGTACATCGGGTAACTAAATTGTTCTCCACTTTATAGACAACATCCTTGTAAGTGTAAATCTCATAAATGGCACAAGGACGCTTCCACTCAATGGTCGGACTAAGCATCGTACGGAGCATAACCACTCGTGGGATCTTCAGAGTAATTGTGGTAACCGCAATCACCTTCCTGGAGATATGCCTCTTCGCCTTGCGCTTCTTCATAGGGACCGTCATAGTACTCAAGTACTGCAGGATAGTCTAACAACATTGTACAATAAAGGAATGAGTTTCAAAGAAACTCAGTAAGGCAGTTAAAAATCCATAATAACATAAATGGCAGGATTCCAGAACAAACATAAATGCAATATGATATGAGACAAACAATGAATGAATGAATCTAACTCTATGTATGCTGGTCTCTATTGGCAGACATGCTTTAAGTCATAGCACCGTACTTCTTTAGGAAAGTCCACTCACATCCTCAACCATTTAAGATATCTTGGATTCTCTCACGGATCATTTCACCGGTCTTGAGCAGCCGATTGGTAATGGGTCCTTCATCCCTCGGGACAAACCATGGCGGGGGGTTAAGTCAACACACTCTCTCACAACCATTTGGTATAAGTCTTGGCGCATGTCGGGGTAAAACCTAGCCAAATGCAAGTCTTCTACTTAGTTACATCAAGTCAGATCCAGATACTTCCATTCCTCGTCCCGGACGATCCTTTCCGGTATCCTTCACACTAGAGTCCTCATAGTCCCTGACTACGGACTCATCAACCCTATTGATCATCCACATATGGTAAACGGGAAGCTCTCACGTCCTCTCACGGGTTGGTTACCGGTCTTAAGCGCCCGTGAGCCCAAGTCTAACCATATGCAACCCTACCAATAAATGGCCCCCACAATGTGATTCCTGTCCTCTCACGGGTTGGTTACCGGTCTTGAGCGCCCATGAATCCCCATTGCTACCACGGGTCGTTCGGTCTCAATACCCCCTCCGATTAGGGTCGACATAACAGGACATCCTAGCCAAACACTACTAGACAATCCTAGATATGTCATCCAACAGTTTAGGAAGGTGTCCAGAGGGCATCTCCGGAAACATCCCATAATATTCCCGTAGTAGTCCAAGGACAGAAGTGTCGAAAGGACACCTCTCCTTTCCAAACCATACTTAAGCATACACATGCATCAAATCATATCATCACATATATGGTAACTTCATATATGGAAAGAAATCAATAATTACAATCACTTGTATAACATTGGTAAGTAAATCATACATGAATCAATTTAATATGAATAAGTAATGCTACTGTAATCAAAGTTATGCAACAGTAGTATATCATTGTAAGAATCTAATTTAGGAATCATATCTATGATATTCAAATATAGAAACTAGATTCATGCTATCTATGTAATTAAGGAAATAACCATCCTTACCTTTTATAACTCGCAAAGGAATCCTAAGAAATCAAGTAAGATCTCGGCAAACTTGAGAAGAAGGTCCTAAACAAGTATATACAACATATTAGGAAAGATCCCTAACAGAAAAGATACCGAAACATCCAACATAGACCAATTAGAGTTCTTTGTACTCATTGGTCGAGTGGATTGGTCGAGTGGTCCAGTCGACCAATCAGTCGACCAATGCGACGATAACCTAAAAAAAACAGAGTTTTAAGATATGAAATCCGAATTTGGTGGTTCAAAAGGGTACTAATCAAGGGGTAGACTACATCAGTAGTATTCTAACATATAGGGGACCTCAAAACACTAATCCAATCAAGATATCAAGATCCAAATTAGGAAACAAAAAGTTACCATAATTAAATCAACCATGGATCTTGATGAATTTGAAATAGAAAACAAAGACAAGAACAATAGGAGGATAGATCATTGCTTCAGGTAATGGTATCATGAAAACATACATAGATCTTCATGGAATAAGGCTTAGAAGCATAAATCTAAATAAGGAAATAAAACCTACCATATATGTAACTACCATGCATCATGAAGAACACATAGTATGGTAGAAGAGAACAACTAGAATCTATAGATTATGGATCATGGAAAGAAAACACAGTAATTAACTACTAACATGATCAACATAGAAGATCCAAAGAGATCAGAATTCAGATTAGAAGTTTAATCAAAGATTAGATCATGGTTTGATCATGATTCCTTCAAAAGCTTGCAATGATCATGGTTAAGATCATTGTTCTAGCCTCAAATCCTTAGGATGATCATGAGAACATGTTCGGAGATGTTTGCAACAGAGAATGCAGCATCTCTTCTCTGTCTCAACTCAAAAAGGAAAGAAAAACAAAGATGGAGGAGAAGAAGAGAGAGTAGACATACCTTTTGATGCAAAAAGAAGAGTTTCGACGAAGATCCGTCAAGAAAACACCAAGGATGCAAGAGAGATGACTTGCAGAGGTCTTTGGTTCGTTCAGAGGGTTTGGAGGCAGCAAATACGAAGTGGACTCGAGATTGGACTTAAATAGAGCAAGAACAACCTAATTGCCAAAGACAAGCACTCATTGGTCGAGTGGATTGGTCGACTGGCCCCGATCGATCAATCGGTCCACCAATGCGACAGCAAGACCAAAACAGGGAATTGAAGGTCCAGATCAAATCCAATCCTAAAGGGGTTTTGCACACAAGTCAAGTGACTTACCTAATAGGTAGAAATGCCTTCAAACCAAGATAGAGAGCACTCCAAGTCCATCAACTAATCAGATCTTCATCAGGATTCAGTTTCCATAAATAGAACCTCATCATCAACTTTCATGGATTCAAAGCCAGACACCAAGTCCTCTACTGGGATGGCCCAAAGCTGACTTCTTACTTTACTTCGGGTCATCGGACCTACAAATAACAAGGTTTCCGGATCAAGGTTAGGGCTGGGTTTTACAGAGTGGACTTTCCTAAAGAAGTACGGTGCTATGACTTAAAGCATGTCTGCCAATAGAGACCAGCATACATAGAGTTAGATTCATTCATTCATTGCTTGTCTCATATCATATTGCATTTATGATTGTTCTGGAATCCTGCCATTTATGTTATTATGGATTTTAACTGCCTTACTGAGTTTCTTTGAAACTCATTCCTTTATTGTACAATGTTTGTTAGACTATCCTGCAGGTACTGAATACTATGACGGTCCCTATGAAGAAGCGCAAGGCGAAGAGGCATATCTCTAGGAAGGTGATTGCGGTTACCACAATTACTATGAAGATCCCGCGAGTGGTTATGCTCCGTACGATGCTTAGTCCGACCATTGAGTGGAAGCGTCCTTGTGCCATTTATGAGATTTACACTTATAAGGATGTTGTCTATAAAGTGGAGAACAATTTAGTTACCCATTGTACTTACTATTGGGATTAGATTTTGTCTAGTTTATTCTTTTAGAGCTACTTTTCCGATGGTTGTAGAGTGGGATATTTGCCTCACTTTACTTATCTGTTTGACACTCTGATTATATCTATTATTCTGATTCATTTATGATTCATTCTTTCTTTATTGGATCTATGGTTTATCTTCCGCACTTTTATTATGATTGTTCATGATTATGTTATTGTTTATGTGGGAGGTTGATCACTCGATACCTGATCTTCGGGCTGTGGATCACACTCTCGGGTATGCCAGATAGGGTACCGGCTGGGAGGGCGTGACAGTTCGTAAGGCTATCCAAGAAGGGAAACAATCACGGTTCAACATTGCAGATGATGGAACTATTCGATTCTGTACCAGACTTTGTGTACCAGCAGAAGAGGATTTGAAGGAATTGATCCTTCAAGAAGCCCACAATGCTCCATATTCCATTCACCCTGGAAGCACTAAAATGTATCGGGACTTGAAGGAGCAATATTGGTGGGAGAACATGAAGAGGGATATTGCTAGATTTGTTGAGAAATGTCTAACTTCTTAGCAAGTGAAGGCAGACACCAATGACCATCTGGGTTACTTCGACCATTAGAGATTCC
This sequence comes from Hakea prostrata, assembly GCF_041222555.1. Lineage (NCBI taxonomy): Eukaryota > Viridiplantae > Streptophyta > Magnoliopsida > Proteales > Proteaceae > Hakea > Hakea prostrata. Next base: position 36,400 of record NW_028291345.1, read on the forward strand.
ATAGTGGAAGTGGGACTCATTCAGCATGGATTTCATTACTGGGATTACCTAAAACCTCAAAGGGTCATGACGCCATTTGGGTAGTGGTTGATCAACTAATAAAATCAGCCCACTTTCTAGCCTATGCTATGACATACCCTGTTGAGCGTATGGCTCAAATGTATGTGGACCAAATCGTACGGCTACACAGCATACCCCTGAAAATTATCTCAGATAGAGATTCCCGATTTACCTCTAGATTATGGAGGGGCATTCAGGAAGCAATGGGAACAAAGTTAAATTTTAGAACGGCTTTTCACCCCCAGTCAAACGAGCAAACAAAGGGGGTAAACCGGATAATTGAAGACATGTTGAGGGCATGCATACTTGATCTAAAAGGAAGTTGGGAGAAGTACCTTCCTCTAGTAAAATCTTCCTATAATAATAGCTTCCAAGCAACTATTGGAATGGCTCCGTATGAGGCACTCTATGGTAGGAGGTGTCGCTCTCCATTGTTTTGCGATGACGTGGGGTAGAGGAGACTATATGGACCTGATTTGATAAATGAGGCAAAAGAAAAGGTTGGCTTGATTCAGAAAAGAATAAAAGGAGCTCAAGATCGACAAAAGAGTTATGCCGACACCCGACGCAAAGACTTGGAATTTGTAGTTGGTGATAAGGTGTTTCTGAATATCGCACCAATTAAAGGTGTAGTAAGATTTGGGAAGAAGGGAAAATTGAGCCCAAGGTTTATTGGATCCTTTGAGATATTGAAGCGGGTTGGACCTGAGGCATATCAGCTTGCGCTTCCACCAACATTATCGGGTGTTCATGAAGTTTTTCATATCTCACTACTTAGGAAGTATATCATTGATCCAACCCACATTTTGAGCTATAAGGCACTCCAATTGGATGTGAACTTGACTTATGAAGAGGTACCGATGCAAATCTTGGATTGTAAGGAACAAGTGTTGCGACGACGAACCATTCCATATGTAAAAGTTCTTTGGAATAACCATGGGATTTCTGAGTCGTCATGGGGAATTAGAGGAGGATGTACGAACCAGATATCCACACCTCTTTATCAATCTAAGCAATGGAGACACGTGACTTAGGGATGGCTTTAAGACAAAGTAAGTGACTTAGTGCTTCTAGTAGATATAAGTGAAGTAGATATAAGTGAATTAGTTTTATTATTATTTCTTATCTACTCTGAAATTTTGATGACGAAATTTTTTTAAGGAGGGGGGACTGTAATACCCCTAGATTTTACTAAGGGTATTTTGGTCAATTTTCATAAAATAATCATTTATTATATCTTGTAGTTATATATGTTATTTTGTTTTATAGTAATTACCATTTGTTTAGAAAGTAATAATAATATTGATAAATTAATTATTTAATGAAAATAAGGAAACCAAATCACAATTGAATTAATCGTTTTTTTTTCTTTTATTCAATTTATAATACTTAACTAAACTCAAATATTAAGTTAATAATTAAAATATTAGTTAAGTATTTATTATTATTAGTTTAATAAATCTTAACTCTTATAATTAAGTAAAGAAATCAAAATACGTTAAAAGTTAAAATATAAAGTAATAAATTAATATATATATATATATATATATATATATATATATATATATATATATATATATATATATATACATATATATACATATATATAATAGTTAATTCTTTAAGAATTTATCATACATTAAGTTTTATTAATTTACTTAAATGTTATTATTATATTTCTTGCATATAAATAGGGGGAGGATTTCACCTTACGGGGGAGAGTTCTAAAAAAAAATAGGAGAGAGAGAGAGAGAGAGAGAGAGAGAGAGAGAGAGAGAGAGAGAGAGAGAGTTAGAAATTGCTTTTTGGCTAACAAAGTGTTGGCTGATTTCTGTATTTTAAAATCTATTAGAAAGGCAAGTGAAAATCCTTCATGTATATCCACTTGTTTGAATAATTGTGTATTTGATATGTTACATTTTATTTGATATAAATTGCAAGTAATAATTCTTCATATTATTTATAGTTTGAAATATTGTGTTTTATCTTGATATGTATTGCAAGTGAGAATCCTTTATGTATATCTACCAACTTAAACCATTGTATCATTTGATCTATATTGCAAATCCTGCGTTATATCTATATATTTGATTTATTGTCTTTTATAAATTTCTAAGAATATCAAGATTTAGCATTGCAATGCATATTGCGTTATAAGAAGAAGACATTAACTTTTCCATTTATCATGGTCTGGTAGAGAATTGGATGAGTTGATAGGGCTGTGTAACGTGCGTAGGCCACGTAATGGCGTGGATTAATTTTCATCCATTCCTATTGGGAAAACCCATGATAACACTGGAGGGATCAACACACATATCAGGCCATGTAATAGCATGGGGTATGATGTGTTGAATCCCAATTGGAGCAATATCAATGTCAAGACTGTATAACGCGTGTAGGCCATGTAACGGCATGGGGCATAGTATTGTTTCCAAATAAGATAAATAATCATTTTGTGCATTTGAGTTATTGCATTATTTATTTCAATTTGATTGTATTTCTTGTATTATTTCAATACGTTATTTCAAACATGTTTATATCTTGTTGGATTTGATCTTGCTAAGTTTTTTCGAAACTTACCCAATATTTTTCTCCAGATGGTGAATGTGTGGGGCTTGACCTTAAAGAATTGGGTTGTGATATAGAAGAAGCCCATCTTGCTGATGAACCTCATTCATGTATTATTTGTTAATGACATAAAATATGCTTTTTATTTTTATATAAATAATTATGTAATTGGTGATGAAATGTTTTATTTGATAAATGTAATAGTCGAACCCTTTATTTTGGATATTTTAGAATAATGGAAATGTTCAGTTTATTACAATTTAAAAATAGACTTCTGCTGCTAAAATATTCTAAATTCTTTGAGTTTGATGTTATAAAATTTATGGTATATTTTATCACGAATGGTTCACTACCTAGGAAAAACCGATTCTTGGGTTAAGTATCAACCTAATTTCCCATATTGAGAATCAGGGCATTACACCGAGAGAGGCCACAAAGAAACCTGACGAAGGAAAAGAACAGGTGGAGGGGGAGGAGTCCCCTGTTTACGTGATTATGGGTGGCCCGACTGTGGATTCAATAAAAAAGCAAAGCAGAAGGCCCAGTTCATGGGAGCAGTTCACTTGCCCAAAAGAGAAGAAACCCTACCTGTCTCGAGCCCATTACATTCACAGATGAATATCTGAACGGGATAGTGGCACCTCATGATGATGCCATTATCATCAAAGTAAAGATAGCTAATCGGGAGGTTCACTGAGTCTTGGTAGACACTGTTTCCTCGGTCGACTTGCTATCATATGAAGCTTTCAGAAGGCTAAAGTTAGCCGACGACATGTTGACCCACTGTGCAACCCACTTTATGGCTTTGCGGGATCTTCACCAATTGCAGAAGGAACTATCCACCTTGATTTAAGGATCAGGGCCTCTCCCCGAACACCCTTGTTTGGGTAAACTTTATGGTGGTAAAGGACATGTCCGCATATAATGTGATACTCGGCTGACCAACGCTAAATGCTTTAGAAGCAGTTGTATCACCCAAACACATGAAACTCAAGTTCCCGACCGATGAGGGAGTAGGTGAATGCAAGTCCGACCAATTAACATCCCGACAATGCTATGTAAACTACCTAAAGCAAAAGCGAAGGTTAGAAAGCTCGGGAAGCACCTTGACAATTAAGTTTCGAGACAATCGGGATGAAGAGAACATGCAGAGAGTAGAGCTGGTTGAGAAGCTGGAAAGGATCCAATTGAACTCGGACCATCCTAAGCATGGGCTATTCGTAGGGTTTGAACAACTCGAGGAGTTCAAAATAGAGCTGACCGAGTTCCTATGTGACAACGCGGATATCTTCGCCTGGTTGGAAAATGATATGCCCAAGATTGACAGGAGGGTGGTCGAGCACAAGCTTTGGATTCAAAAAGATGCAATCCCGGTCATCCAAAGAAGAAGAAATTTCTCAATAGAAAAGCATGAGGCAATCAGAGTTGAAATAGAGAAACTCGTGAAATCAGGTTTCATTGAACCAATTGAATGTCTGACCTGGGTAGCAAATGTAGTCATGGTCAAGAAGGCAAACGGGAAATGGTGGATGTGCACTTATTACACGGACCTAAACAAGGCATGTTCAAAGGATTGCTATTCTCTTCCTAGAATTGACCTACTCATCGATGCAACAGCCGGGCACGAAGTTCTCAGCTTCATGGATGCCTACTCGGGATACAACCAAATTTTCATACGTCAGGAAGACGAAAGACATACCCCATTCATGATGGATCGGGAAAATTATTTCAACCGAGTAACGCCGTTCAATCTAAAGAATGCCGGTGCCACCTACCAGAGGGCAGTCAACAAAATTTTTAAAGATCAGATTGGGAGAAATATGAAGGTATACGTTGATGACATGCTTGTAAAAGTTTGGTTCGGGTTGAACACTTGACAGACTTGGAGGAAGCGTTCGATGTGCTACGAACTTATCGGATGCATCTGAACCCAAAAAAATGTGCTTTCAGGGTGTCATCTGGGAAATTTCTCGGGTTCATGGTATCACAAAGAGGGATCGAGGAAAATCCCTAGAAGATTCACGCCCTAATTGACATGCAACCTCCAAGAACCATAAAGGATATTCAGTGCCTAACCGGGAGGGTAGCTGCACTAAATCGGTTTATTTCCGGAGCGGGGGAAAAATGTAATTCTTTTTTCAAAGCACTTAAGGCCATGCTAAACTCAGGAGAAATATTGTGGATGGAGGAATGCCAACAAGCATTCGAGGAGCTCAAAAAATCACTCGGGACAACTCCCATCTTAGCACGGCTTGTTACTGGGGAGAATCTAACAGTCTATTTGGCTGTATCACCGATTGCAGTAAGTGCGGTACTGGTTAAGGGAGAAACCACACATAATCCAGTCTACTATGTGAGTCATGTACTCATTGATGCGGAAACGAGGTACCCGGATATTGACAAACAAGCTCTGGCCCTATTGGTAGCATCGCGTAAGTTAAGACCCTACTTCCAGGCACACCCAATTGCCGTCCTGACCAATTTCCTGCTTAAGAAAATCTTGCATAGACCAGATGTAGCTGGGAGAATGGTTGAGTGGGCGGTTGAGCTTAGTGAGTGTCACATCCACCCAAATCCACCCAGCCTATACCCTATCTGGATTACCCGGGGAGTGATCCATAGCCCAAAAGATCAAGTTTAGGAACGATCATATCCATTTAGCACAATAACATAATCAAAAGCAAGAACAAATCATTGTATTCTAATAAATTAATAATAAAAGTCAAGAAAGGATCTCAGAAGGATCATAAAAGAATATCAAAGTGCGGAATAACATGATACCAAATCAAGAGACAACTGTAGAGTATAGTGGAAATATACTCCATAACATATGCGGAAGGTCGATCGAAATCTAAGGCAAAGCCCTAAGCTAATGCAAGTAAAATAAAAGTCTAGAAGAAATAAGAGAAATCTAATCCACATCTTCAGTCGACTCTTCTTTTTCTTCAGTCTTCATCTTCTTCACCTTTAGGTTATGCTCTTGAAGCTTCAGATCAGTATCTAGCACATGATACCATCGGCGAATAAGATGATGTCGGTTGCCATCAATAGGAGCCATCAACACAGTCCAAATCCGAGTGTTGGCCGCCTCGTTACTCATACCTTGTCCAAGGACTTTCGGAGCTGTACCATGTATTGGAAGGTCCTCTGTACAGTGGCACGTGTTCTCTTTCGGACCTACAATGTCATCTAAAACAAGTCTCTCGAAGGGTAAGCTCAAAAGAACTTAGCAAGTAATCCAAACACAATAAGCATCTTCACATGCATTTGCAAACAAACATATATGCAATGATATGAAACAATACATGCAATATGCTTCTAACTCTATGTATGTATGATAGTCTCTATCGGCAGACATGCTTTAAGTCATAGCACCATACTTCATGGGGAAGGTCTTATCACACAACGCCGTTTGGTAGAGGGTCTGGCATCCCTTGGGACATTCCATGGTTTGGTAGTGGGTCCAGCATCCACATCACATCATGATTCCATACAAGTCACATTCACATTCACATTCATATCATAGTCCAAATCACATTCACAACACTATATCATCAATTCCAATATGTAAATAACAATATGAATACGCTACTATAGTTGCTGAAGTATCATACTGTAAAGAAAATAAAACATTAATAGCTAGGTCAATCATTAATGTCATATTACAATAAGACATGTAAATAGGCATATTGTGAGTTGGAATACTCACTTCGTAATCCAAACTTATAATCTTCATGTAAGAGATGAAAGAACAGTTCCAAAATCACCTAAACAAGCTTAACAAAACATGTATAGGTCATAAGAAGTAAATCCAAGAGATAGGAGTCGAAACAGAGCAAAATTGGAGTTGCTGACTGCCTTGGTTGATTAGTTACAGAATTGATTTTTCTGATCCGAAACATCACCAAACTCGAAGTAGACTTCTACGACAGTATGCTAACACTAAAGAGCAAGACTAAACACTAACAATGATCAACATACATAGATACTAAATTGGAAACAAAACTTTCTATAAAAGTAAAAATCAAGATTTTCGATGAAAGCATACTGTGAGTTCAAAGAAAGACTAGAGATCATAAGGTTTCATTCCAGTAAAGAGTAATCAGAAATCATACTCTAAACCATCATGAATCACATATCTAATCATTCTAAGAATCGAATCAAAGAAAATAGAATATGACATCATGAAGAACTTACAAAGCTTAAGGTTAAGATCACCATGATGATCACAAATCCTTAAGAATAAAAGATATTAGTAAAGAGATGGCTGCTAACAGAGAGCGTGGCATCATCTTCATGGTCTCATTGCAGTAATAAAGGCACAGTAAGAGTAGATTACAGTATAGAAAGAACACTAACCTTTGATGGAGAAATCGGAGATGGAAGGCTTGAATACTCGTGAAGATCTTCACCAAAATGCAAATGAGAGGCTTGAGAGAGGGTCTTCACATGTCTCAGAGGGTTAGGGAAACAGAGGAGATGAAGAAGACTAGAGGTTCATTTAAATAGAAAGCTAAAAACGCAAAACAAAAGGTTTTCTCGAATTTCAGATCTGGTTGGTCGATTGGTTGGTCTATTGGCCCAGTCGACCAACCAGTAGACCAAGCATGTCAACAAGGTCAAAAATAGGGATATCAAGGCCCAAACTTCATCAAATTCACATGGGCTTCTCCCAACTCAACAGAGAACCTTCCTAGCACATAGGGGCACCTTCAAACCATGTCCAAATGGGTCTTAGGTCCATCAACTAATATCCTAATCATCAAGGTGCAGTTTCTTACCAAACACTGACAATGCTTCCAAGTATGGAGCACCATCAACAAACTCCATGGGTTTCGGGTCAAATACCATGTCTTCTACTGAGAGGACCCACATAGACCACTTCCTTCACTTTGGGACATTGGATCAACCCTAAGGGAAAGGTCTAACATGACATCCTAAGACTTTCAAGGATAGCAACACAGATATCAAGGTCCAACTTCAAGGTCAACCATTAAACAAACCTTTCTTCACCCAAAACAGATAGGGTGTTTTGGCTGGATTTCACAGTGAGTATCAGATTGAGTTTAAACCAACAACGGCTATCAAAGCTCAGGTTCTGGCTGACTTCATTGTGGAGAACAGTGTCCACGGGTTGAAAATTCGGATTTTACGCTACCCGACTAGGCCGACAACCTATGGATATTGTATGTAGATGGCTTAAGCAGCAGGTTAGGTTCGGGAGCAAGACTAACTCTTAGAAGCTTTGAAAACTTCACAGTTGAGATCGACCTGTTAGCTACACGATACTGTGTGTTTGCGGTTATTTGTATTTTGCAAACAAGTTTTTGGCGCTGTTGCTTGGGATGTATTAGTCCATTTTATCTTTCTCATTCTTTGGTAAATCGAATTGTTAAAAAAAAAATTCAAAGATATTACTCTTAACTAGAGTTAAGATGTATAATAGTCCCCACTCTACTGCAGAATCCCTAGGATTTGATTGTAGGTGGCTCCGAAGACTATACAGATTCCCTTGTTGTCAAACCTATACAGCGCTCAGCTATACGGCAACCTTATGGCTTTGGAATCATTGTTTCGATCTTTGTGGTTGGGAAATTCACTACTTTTTTTTTTTTTTTGTATTAATTTTTTTTTCTTTTCTTCTTTAGTTACTTTATTAAAAAAAAAAAAAACAAAAAAAAAAAAAAACAAAAAAAACAAAAAAACAAAAAACAAAAAAACAAAAAAACAAAAAAACAAAAAAAACAAAAAAAACTTCATTCTTTTATAAGAGCCTTTAATTGCAGTAGGTGGTTAGTGGATGTGTGTCTAGACCCGTGATTTCACCAATTGAATTGTCCAAGTATCTACCTTGACCATGGAAGACCTACCTCCACCTAAGAGTCTTAGAGATAGATTTTATCCAACTCGATCAACCCTCCTATATACGTTTATCTGACATAATCACAACACCCTCTCCAAAAATTACAACTGATTCAACTACATCTCCAAATCCAACATATACAACCTGGTGAAAAACAGATCACTTTGTACGTGCTTGTATCAATGCTACTTTCAGTGAATCTCTTTCTTCCCACATTCTTGGTCTCCAAACAGCAAAACAAGTATGGGATTCTCTTGCTGAGTTATTTCAACAACAGTCAACTGCTAGACGTAGTTTTCTATGGCAAGAGATTCAAACCCTTAACAGAGGTTCAACAACCATTACATCATACCTAAGTAAAATCAAGTCCATTGTTGACTCCCTAGCAGCTATCAATGACAAACTCTCTAATTTATATCTTGTTAGCTATACCTTGAATGGGTTGGGATCGGACTACATAACCTTCATTATCAAGATTGAGAACATTAATCCCCCAATCACCTTCAGTGATTACGTGCTAGGCTTCTTACCCATGAGTAGCCTCATAATACCTTCATGCCTGCCACACACTCAGTCCAACATTTTTGAATCTCAAATTTGTGCTAAACCTAGTCACACAGCCAACCGATGTTTCCTTCGTTACCATGCTAGTCGAAATAGTACTACTACTCCACATATTCCATCCCCAACTCCTCATCCTTATGCAGGTCTTCATACATATCCCTCTCATCCTACACCCAACAATGCTCAATGGATCCCTGATATTGGTGCCACTTCACCTATGGTGTTTGGTCCAGCACATCTACAACAGTCTAGCAATTACTCTGCTTCAGATCATGTGACGATCAGTAATGGTATGAAACCACTCATCTCACACATTGGTTCTTCTACTTTACCAACTGTTTCCATTTCCTTATCCCTTAATCATGTTTTAGTTGTTCCTAGTTTATGCACCAATTTACTTTCAATTTCACAATTGACTTGTGATAATCTTTGTTCGGTTGAACTTTTTCCTTGGGGTTTCTCTATCAAGGATATGAAGTCGGGAACCATCCTTTTGAAGGGACCACTCAGAAATAACTTGTACATGTTGCCTTCATATCCAACACATTCAATGGCTCTATTTAGCACCACTGTTCCAGCAGCACTTTGGCATCATCGTCTTGGTCACTCGTCTTCTCAAGTTCTTCAACAATTGCGTCAATCCAATTTATTTTCTTTTGTTGGTAGTCCTCCGTCCAATAACACTTGTGTTGCATGTCAATTGGGTAAGCATCATAAACTACATTTTCCCTTGTCTGTCACGTGGTCAGTTATGCCATGAGAACTTATTATTCATTGTGATCTTTGGGGTCCAACATGTCATTCGTCTATTAGTGGATATCATTCTTATGTAATCTTTGTTGATGATTATAGTCGATATATATGGTTTTATCCTTTGAGCTCAAAGTCTAATACTTTATCTTGTTTCAAACATTTCAAAACTATGACGAAAATATTTTCTTCTCCACAATCAAATATTTCAAAGTGATGGTGCCAACGTGCTCACAAGAGCTCCTTTTAAAAGTTTTCTTGATGAGTGTGGTATTGTTTCTCGTATTTCGTGTTCACATACTCCTAAACAGAACGGTATACCTGAACGCAAACACTGGCATATCACCGAAATGGGTTTATCACTTCAGTTTCAAGCTAGTATGCCTAAAATATATTGGCTTGAGGCCTTCACCACTACTGTCCACATCATTAATCGATTAGCCACTCCTGTTTTAAAAGGCAAATCACCTCATGAGACACTCTTTGATGCACTCCAGATTATATGGGTCTTAGAGTTTTTGGTTGTCAGTGTTTTCCTAATCTTAGATCCTACCGTGAGGACAAACTCTCTCCCAAATCACTCGAGTGTGTTTTCCTTGGCTATAGTCCTAGGCATAAGGGTTATCGTTGCCTCCACATCACCACTGCACATGTTTACATCTCTCACCATGTCATATTCAATGAACATGAGTTCCCCTTTGAAACATTCAACAACCTAAATTCTATTCCCAACACTCCCATTAATAGCATTTCTCTTCCCTCTCTTCCACCTACGTCCCCCACCACTTCCGTGTTACCCCAATCACCTATTTTAACCCCACCTTCTACCCAAATACTCTCCTACAAAAATTCCAATTCCCCAACACCTCACCCTACACCCTCATCCACATCTCAACCCTTACACAATCTCCACACACCCTACCACACCACTCATTTAGTTCGCCATCTCAACCCAATGTACCTGCACCACCCCCACCACCATCCCATCCTATGATAACACGTAGTAAAACAGGTTCTCTACACCCCAAAGCCCCATTGTCCCTCTTAACCACTCGTCATCCCTTATCTCATGCCTTACTCACCACCCTCAACACCACTATCCTCGAACCCACATCATACGAGTCTGCTACCAAAGATCCCAAATGGGTTGCAGCAATGGATGCTGACTACAAAGCGATCCAAGCAAATGAAACTTGGAAACTAGTTCCATATGAAAACCACATGAATTTAGTTGGTTGTAAATGGGTTTATAAAGTAAAGACCACGAGTGATGGAACCATTGAACGATACAAGGCTAGACTCGTTGCCCAAGGGTTTAATCAGCAGCCTGGCATTGATTTCACTAATATTTTTAGCCTAGTTGTGAAGGCAACTACCATTTGTACTATGATAGCCCTTGTTGTCTCACATGGTTGGTCGATACATCAATTAGATGCCAAGAATGCCTTTTTGAATGGTGCTCTTGAGGAAAATGTCTATATGAAACAACCACCCGATTTTATTGACTCTACACAACCTTCTCATGTGTACCATTTGTGAAAGGTCCTATATGGTTTGCGCCAAGCCCCCTGTGCATGGTTTCAACACTTCAAGAGTTATTTGATCCGTGAAGGATTTGTTCAAAGTCTAGCAGACAATTCTATGTTCACATTCCACTCTTCTGCAAGGCTGATCATCTTGTTACTGTATGTCGATGACATCATTTTAACTAGAAATAATGGCTCTCTCGTGTCTACTATAATTCAGAAACTTGGCATAGAATTTGCCATGAAAGATCTCGGTCGTTTGCATTATTTGTTGGGCATTGAGGTGACCTAAACAGTAGATGGAATGCTACTAAGTCAATCCAAGTATGCTCTTAATCTTCTTCACTGTACAGGTATGACACATTGTAAACCCTGCACAACACCGGTGGCACTAGGTTCTAAGATGTCTGCACGTTGTGGTGATCTATTGAGACTAAAATATCCATTTCCGGTTTATACCGGTCTAATAAGACTTGGCCGGATTCGATTTATGAGATAAAAGAATTTATGGGTCTGACCGAGAGAATAAAGAAGGGATGATCAGCAACGTCCAAAGAGGAGTGATGATCCGACGGTCATGATTGAAAAAGTATTATTAGCGGGAATATCCATATAAAAGAAAAAGGATCATTCGAGAAGGGTAAGTCTCTCGAACACGATACACTGGATTTGAGCTTAACTTTACTCCATTAAAACGGCTTAGAAGCTCCTTTAGAGCTCTGAAGAACTATCTTCAAGAATCTGACAAGATTGTCAGAGACGGAATGCCGATCAAGACGATCCGCTCCATTTCTAACCAGTGTGTTTTGTTTTTCTAGTGATCGAGAGATTGACGAAGGAATCAAACCAGCCAAATCAATCTAGATCTGAGGACTTCGGTGCAAAGTGACGGTTCAAGGCGATCGGTGAAATTAGCACCGACATTTTGGCGCTGTCTGTGGGAACAACAGTAGCTTGAACAAGTTCAAAGCAAAGGTTATGGCTCAATCACCTGAGCGAGAGGAGGTATTACCAACTGAAATGGCAGAAACAAGCCAGAGGGAGCCAAGGAGAGTAATCCAAAAAGGAGAACAAGAGAAATGGTTTCAGTACCACAAATTCTGATGATGCAGACTCGGCAAAGGCAAAGAATGGTAGAAGATCATTCACCTCGTCCTACTAATTAGTTCGAAAGACAGGAGAAACAACTGGTGGATATGTTGATGGCATCTCATCTGGAGCTGGATCCGAATCAAATTACTAAACGATTTGAAAGTATGCAGCATCAAATCCTAGAAACTAAAAATCTGACGAGGACGTTCATCAAGCAAATTGGAATTCAACCGGAGGGAAGAGTTCCGATCTCACCAGCTAGAAGATCTCGAACTCTTTCTTGAGCTGAGACAATCTCTATTCCGAATCCTTAGATTCAAAGGTCAAGAGAGGGCCAAAGAAGGTCAATTCTTAAGGAAGGATTAGGAGAAAGTGCAGATCCAAATTATATTCCTCTGGAATCTGAAGACCGAGGATCATCCAAAGACGATCAATTAAGTCACATTCAAAGTAAAAAGAGTAGAAGTGTTGGAGATCGGGGTGATAAAAGAGAAACTAGAAGGTCGGAAGGTAGCATATCTGAAGTTCACGGATCGGAAATCAGTAAAAGATTTCGTATCCTAGACGATCAAATTCAGCGATTGGCGAACAAGGATTCTGGAGAAAAAGTGGAGGAAGTGATGAATCAAAATCCATTTGCTAAAGAGATTCTGTTAGCACCATTGCCGCACAATTTTAAACTTCCGATATTCACGATGTATGATGGAAGCACAGATCCGATGGAGCATCTGGCTCAATTCAACTCTGTTATGATGCTGGCAGGTAATTCTGACGTTTTAAAATGTTGATCCTTTCCATTTTCATTGAAAGGTTCTGCAACAACTTGATTCTTCAGTTTATTACCAGATTCTATTAGAGATTTCAAAGATTTGACGAAAATATTCTTGTCGAGGTTCCAAAGTAGTATGAAGAGTAGCAAAACTGTTGATAATTTGGTTGCAATTCGACAAAAATCAGGAGAATCAGTTCGAAGTTATATGAAAAGATTCAATCAAGAATCAATTCAGATTAAAAATTTGAATGAAGCAGTAGCATATGATGCTATGTTTAGAGGTCTGACGGATGATCATTTATTAGAATTCCTGATCATGAACAAACCGGAAAATATTGCAGAGTTGACAACTCGCTGTAATCAATATGCTAATATGAAAGACATCCTTCAAGCGAGGAAAGAAACTGATGGCAGTGGAAGCAAAAGGAAAGAGGACAGAGTCATGAGATCAGATTAGAGAGATCGAAGGAATAACAAGAATTTTCCAAGAAATGGTCCTGATCGTCAATTTAGAAGGGATATTCAGAGGCCATTCCAGGAAAATTACACTCCTCTCAATACTAGAAGGTTGGAAATTCTGATGTGAATTCATCATCAAGGAATTATGAAATTGCCATTACCAATGATAGCAAAGGCAGATGAGAGGAATCCGAATAGATTTTGCAGATATCATAGGGATCATGGTCATGATACTGATGATTGTAGAATTTTAAAAAATGAGATTGAACAATTAATCAGTCAGGGAAGACTGGATCATTTTGTTCAAAGGAAAAATGGCGGTAACCGGAGAAATGTTGCTGATCAGCCAAGAAGATGGAATAACCAGCCACCAGCAAGGGAAGATCAGCCGAAGGGAGATTTTCAATGTAACTATCCAGATGAAAATGCTAAGCATAAGGAAAACCAACAAGTTCAACAGAAGCAGTCTCCTGTCATGACCATCTTGGGAAGTTTAGATTTGAACTCAATTTCAAAGTCTAAGGCGCATGTCAGATATGTAAATGTTGTCGAATCTCATGTTATTCCTAGAAGAATCAAAAAGATGAAAGAGATAGTCTTCATAGAGGAGGAGATGGATGGAATTCAGGAACCGCATGATGATGCCATAGTGGTAGTCATTGAGGTGGCAAACAGGGATATTCACAGGGTTCTAGTCGATACAGAGTCTTCCGTAGACATCATGTCTTATGAAGCTTTTCAATGATTAAAGTTGGATGCGGTCAAGATAAAACCTTGTGGGACAAGACTATTTGGATTTTTTGGAGAATCTACTTCAGTAGAGGGAACTGTGGAGTTAACAATCACATTGGGAACACATCCACAAACAGTAACTACGGTTACTAAAGTTTCATTGATAAAAAGTCTGTCGGCCTACAATATAATTTTGGGGAGACCAATGTTGAATACTATTGGAGCTATAGTTTTGATGAGACATTTCAAAGTTAAATTCCCAACTGAAGGAGGCATTGGAGAATGCAAGTCTGATGAGAAAATTTCAAGGAAAAGTTATACAACTTTTTTGAAATACTCAAAGGCACAGGGTAAAGCTCTTGCTCTTACTGTGGAAGTCATGGATAACAGGGCTGAAGAAAAAAATTCAAAGAGGTGAACTAGTAGAAAAGTTGGAGAAATTTTTGTTTCGGTCTTGAAAATCCAGATAGAGGAACCATGATTGGAGCTGAGCAGAACAATCAGGACAAGGACCAGTTAAAGGAATTTCTTCAGGAAAACGCAGATGTCTTCGCTTGGTTAGCACAGGATATGCCAGGCTTAAGTAGAGAAGTGGCAGAACATTGTCTCTGGATAGACAAATCTATCAAACCAGTGAAACAAAGGCGAAGGAATTTCTCATCAGAAAAGCATGATGCGATTAAGATTGAAGTGCAAAAGCTTAGAGAATCTCAATTTATTGAGAAAATTGAATGTCCTAAATGGCTGGCGAACGTGGTAATGGTGAGGAAGCATAATGGCAAATGGCGAATGTGCTTAGATTACACTAATTTGAACAAGGCATGTCCTAAGGATTGCGATCCTTTGCCACGAATTGATCAGTTGATCGATGCTACGTCAGGTCAGCAGATGTTAAGCTTTATGGATGCTTGTTCTGGTTATAATCAAATTCTTATGAAAAAGGAGGATCAACCTCACACAGCATTCATGATGAATCGGGAAAGCTATTGTTATAAGGTTATGCCTTTCGGGTTAAAGAATGCTGGTGCAACGTATCAAAGAGCAATGAATAAGTTGTTTGCTAATCAGATTGGAAGAAATATGGAAGTTTATGTAGATGATATTCTTGTAAAAAGTCAATTCAAACCTGATAATCTTGCTAATCTAAGGGAGTGCTTTGATGTGCTGAGGAGAAATGGAATGAGACTCAATCCTGAAAAATGTGCGTTTGGAGTTTCATCTGGTAAATTCCTTGGTTATATGGTTACACAGAGGGGTATTGAGGCGAATGCAAAGAAAATAAGGGCCATCTTGAATATGACAGCACCCAACAGTATGAAGGAGATCCAAAGTTTAACAGGAAGAGTTGCGGCATTAAGCAGATTTATATCAAGATCAGGAGATCAAGGCGTTGAAAAATCTAAATGCACTCAACGAATTCAAATGGACAGAGGACTGTAAAAATTCATTTGAAGAATTAAAGAGGAGGCTGACCAGTCCACCAGTTCTATCTCGACCAAAGCTAGGAGAGATCTTGCAGACATATTTATCTTCTTCGAAGGCGGTAGTAAGTGAACTATTAATTCGAGAAGAAGGTACTATCCAAAATCCAATCTACTTTGTAAGTCATACATTGTTAGATGCAGAGTCTAGAAATTCGGAATTTGAAAAACAGGCTTTAGCTAGCTTTGATAATGGAAGCTAGGAAGCTTAGACCTTATTTTTAGGCTCATCCAATTATTGTTCTTACTAACTGGCCTTTAAAGAAAATATTGCATAAGCCTGATCTGGCGGGGAGAATGGTATTATGGGCAGTAGAGTTAACAGAACATGATATAGATTATAAAACCAGAATTGCAATAAAGGCACAGGTGTTGGCTGATTTTATTCCTGAAAGTATTTCATTACCGGAGGAGGAAAAAGATTCTAATGAGATGTCTTCTGGGTGGACTCTGCATGTAGATGGGTCAAGTCATTCCCAGGGATCAGGAGCAGGGGTGATTTTACAAAGTCCATTCGGATTTGTTATTTAGAATGCACTTCGATTTAATTTTCATGTTTCAAACAATGAAGCGGAATATGAAGCCCTTATTGCAGGTTTGTGACTGGCTAGATGCCTTTGTGTACAGAACTCTTCTGGGTGGACTCTGCATGCTGGTGGTCAGCCAAGTTACTGGAGCGTATGATGCAAAGGATGATCGGATGGTCAGTTATCTTAAAAAGGTATGGGAGTGTAAAGAATGGTTTTCACAATTCTCGATCACGAGAATATCCCGAAATCAAAACAATGAAGCAGATTCTCTGGCGAAATTAGCATTTGCAAAATCTACTTCTATACCACAGGCTGTATATTTTGAGGAGCTGGATATCCCAGCATATTCAGAGCCAGAGATAATGGAAATTGATGCAGAAGTATCTTGGATGGATCCTATTATACAACATCTTAAAGATGGTATTCTTCCTGAGGATGGAGAAAAGGCCAAAACTGTGAAAAGAAGAGCTGCTAAGTTTATTCTAAAGAATGAACTGTTGTATAAAAGAACAGTTTCTGGGCCACTTTTGAAATGTTTGGGACCATCTGATGCATGATATGCTTTGACTTATAAAGTTCTAAGACAAGGATTTTATTGGCCACGCATGCAATCTGAAGCAATTGAGTATGTAAGGAGATGTCATCAATGTCAAATTCAGAGCTAGCCAGCAGAACAACTGACATCAATACTTAATCCCCTTCCATTTGCTATGTGGGGTATGGATTTATTAGGTCCATTTCCTATTACAACCGGAGGGAAAAAGTTCGTGGTAGCAGCAATTGATTATTTCACGAAATGGATGGAAGCAGAAGCCTTAGCTACAACCACTACAAATCAAATTGAAAAGTTCTTTAGAAATCATGTTATATTCAGATATGGTTTGCCAAAGATTTTACTGACTGATCATGGACCACAATTTGACAACGAAAGATTCAAAGAATTTTGTGCAGATTATCACATTGAATGCAAGCACTCATCTGTGGCATATCCTCAATGCCATGGTCAAATCGAGGTAACCAACAGAACACTTCTGCAGGGAATAAAAAGGAGACTAGATGAGGCAAATAACCTATGGATCGATGAACTACCTCATGTATTGTGGGCATATAGGACTACAGTTAGGACACCAATAGGGGAAATGCCTTTTAGACTAGCATATGGATCTGAGGCATTGGCTCCAGTGGAGGTTATGGTGGGATCAAACAGATCAGAAAGATTTGATCCGGTAACTAATGAAGAAGGGTTGAGGGCAAATCTTGAATTTTTAGATGAAGTCAGAGAAAAAGCTTTATACCACAATATAGAATATCAAAGGAGAACAACGACGTACTATAACGCTTGGGTCAGACCTAAATCTTTTAGAGTGGGAGATTTGGTCTTGAGAAAGAAATCCGCATCAGATCCAAGGAACTATGGAAAGCTTTCTGCAAACTGGGAAGGACCATATGTGGTGACAAAAGCTATGAGCAGAAATATGTTTGAAACCACCGTGGAATGTAATTCATCCCAATAAATATTATCAATAGAAAGGAAACAGGATTTCCTGGTATTCTTGAAGAAATCATCTTATTAATCGTTGTCATCAAAAGATTCTTCTTCATTTAGTTCAAAATACATTTTTGGTGAACTAGTCTTCTGATCATGCCTTTCAACGCTGATCCAGGGTTATTCCTTCCGAGTATGATCCCGACTTTCCGAAGTCAGGCTCAAGTAGCCAGCCTTTCGAGGTTTGATCATGCCTTTCAACGCTGATCCAGGGTCATTCCTTTCGAGGGTGATCTTGACTTTCCGAAGTCAGGCTCAAGTAGCCAGCCTTCTGAGGCCTGATTATGCTAGTTGATCACGAATCATTCCTTCCGAGGATGGTCCCGACTTTTCGTAAGTCAGGCTAAAGTAGCCAACCTTCCGAGGCCTGGTCATGCTTTCCGAAGCTGATCCGGGATCATTCCTTCCAAGGGTGGTCCCTACTTTTCGTAAGTCAGGCTCAAGTAGCCAGCCTTCCAAGGCCTGGTCATGCTTTCCGAAGCTGATCACGGATCATTCCTTTCGAGGGTGGTCTCGACTTTACGTAAGTCAAGCTCAGGTAGCCAGGTCATGCTAAGCTAATCATGGATCATTCCTTCCGAGGATGATCCCGACTTTCCGAAGTCAGGCTCCAATAGCCATTTCTCTAAGGCAGCCTTTCAACCAAAAACAAAGGAGCTAATCAATAAAACAACTAACGAAGCAAATTATGTGGAGGATTTTTTATCAAAAGCTCAAAGATTTTCTACAAGCCATTATCTGAGAATATCTGATCTGTTATTAAGGCTTTCATCAGCTGTTCTCTCTTCAGAAATATCTCATCAGAAGCTAATGAAGAATACAGGTTTGGTCAGAAGTATATATCTAATAAGATATGCAATGGTCAGAAGATGGTAGTCAATATTATAAAGAATCTCTTCAAGTATTATTCTGTCAAAGCCAAAAGGAGCTAAGAAGAAAGAGGAAAATTCCATTGATGTAAAAGATAGACAAAATCAAAGACCTCATATACTGAAGAGGTTAACAAAAGAAAGGAAAAAGGTAAATTCATAAACAAAGGAAATATTTTCTTAAATTTTTGAATTTGTAGATGGATCAACGTCTGCAACATCATCAGACGGATCAACATCTGCAGCATCATCATCAGCAGCTCCTTCATCACCTTGGAAAGGTGACTCATCATCATCATTATCACCTAGATCACTGGCAGAATGATTATGGCTAGGGCTGGAAGACTCACTATCATCATTATCAGTACCATCTTCTGACCAACTATCAGAGTCTGGGTATTTCAAATTCTTGAGATCAAAAAATGTTATGGATGGGAGAAATTCTGGAGGCAACAATTTGAAATCTATGTTAGGATGAATCTTAAGGATTTCCGAGAAGATTTGATCAGAACAGTCCTTCACCATGCTTTTGCAAAATCCGAGGAAAGCTGGGTTATCTCCAACTTCCTTAATAGAAGAGGTAACTGAACTAAGGACAATCTGATTTTCATTCTGTATTCTTTTCTTTTCTGCCTCGAATTGTCTTCTCTCTGATTCCAAATCTTCATGCATTAAGGCTTTGTATCTTAGAGTCTCATCCAAAAGGGCATGAAGACTTTCCTTTTCCTTTGAAATCAAGCCTAAGGAAACCTCAAGATTATCTTTCTCTACTGTGACCTCGCAGAGTCTCAATCCCAAACCATCATTTTGATTCTCTAAAGTAGATTTTTCTTGTAAAATCTAATTGAAAGCTTTGACATGATATTCCTGAGCCAACTCCAAGTTTGCATTCAGCTTTTCAATCTTATTGAACCTTTCTTGAAGTTCATTTTTCTCTTTCTCAACATCTCTTGACCAGGCAAAGGCTCTAGTTAATTTTTTCCTGAAATCCTCTCTCTCATTGGTGGCAATCCTAGCACTTTCAAGGGCATTATTCTTTAACATCTCATGCTGAAGGAGCTTATCCTTATAATTTGAAACAACATCTTTTAACATGGAAATCTCTTCCTACAAATCAGCACAATGATCAGAGCAGAGTTCATAATCAGTGTGCAAATCATCAAGATCATTGATCAAATCAATTTCTCTGAATTCAGCGGCTGTCAATTTTCTCTCTGAAGAGTTCAAATTTCTTCAAAGTTCTTGTACCTCATTGACCAGCTCAAAATTCCTCTTGATTAGATTGTCATTTTCCTGAGATAAAGTTTTTTCCCTCTCCAATACTTTAGAAAATGCATTAAAAGCAGCTCCAAAATAGCTGTAGATTAATCAATATAAACTAAACATAATAAATATCTAACTCAATAATAAATTAGTTTTAATAAAAAGAATAAGAATAAAGATTTGTTTCTTACCCCCATCCGTGAGAGTAAAGCTCAGAATCGGACATTCGAGCTGTTTTTCTCTTATCATGAGGAATCCGGCCTTTGGTTCCCCATTCTCTGGCGACCTCCCAATTGCGGTTGGCTGTATGATTTTCTTTTAAAAGCCACTCAGGATTGAAAGGGTTTCCTGAGTCAGCAACACTCAAGGTATCATCAGGTTGGCTAGGAGCTGGTTGGAGATCAGCAACTTCAATCACATTTTGAAGATCTACATTTATGGCAGCATCATTTGAACCGGTATGCATAACAATATTTTCTTGGTCTCCGTGACCCATTTGGGGATCAACCGCCATAGGGACTTCAAGAGGAGCAGCATTATTTTCTGATGGGGCAACTCCAGGAATTTCTTCAGGAGGAATATTCCGGATATTTTCTTCAGGAGAAGGGACATCCTGATTATCTTCGTAAAAAACATGGGGTATATTGATGTCTGGAACAACAACATCCAACATGGGGTTTGGCAAGGGCAAAACAAAAGTAGAAGGCTCATTCACATTATCTTCGGCAACAATTTCCAAGGGAGAAGTAGATACATCAACATTCACATCACACAATTGGTCAACAATTTCCTTAATAATATTACCTACAGCATGAATTAATATATCTTCAATGATTTTCTTCAGATGATCAAGAGAATAGTCAAAAAATTCCTTACCTCGACCTTCATCCTCAACCATCTTTTTTGGAAAGATAGAAGTATCGTGGGATAAATCAGCTGATATATTTGGCAGTGTGTGTTCTCTATTCTCTTCAACATCAATTTCATTAACGGTAGGGATTTCTTCAGGAGGATTGTTTTCCTCATTGAGGGCTTCTATAGGAGCAGAATGGGATTCTTTTCTCTTCTTTTTCTTTGAGCCAGATAAACCTTGATCAGAGACTGGACTTGTAGACCAAAGTCTACATTTCAGGGTGTTGGAAGTTCTGAAGGTCCTCATCTTGGGACCAGGTGTTTTACTGGCAACAGTCTTCACAATTTGAACATCAAGGTTTTCTCTGACGGAATTTTCTGGCGTCTGGTCAATTTTCTCATGACCAGGTGAAGTTTCCTTCTCAGTAGATTTTCTTTTTGAAGAACGAAGGGCAGTGTGTTTTCTTTTCTTGGGAGGCTTGACAACTTTGGGATCAGATTTTTCTTCTTCTGAGATGATTCTTCGAATATCAGCAACACTAGGAATGGGACGAGCAACAGTTTCTGCAGATACATAAAATGAAGACAAGATTTAAAAGGAAAAGTAATGGTAAAGGAAAGAAAGGTATATCATTGTTGTCATCTTTACCTGGAAAGAGACCATGACTGATTAAGCCTGCATCTGTTTTGAGTTTGGCCACGTCGATTGGAGTTCCGGTAGGAATCAAACCCCAAGTTTCTCGGTCGTATTCATTGAGTTCTGGACGCACTTTCAAAGAGCACAGAGAGTTCAGAGAATGTAAACACCATCGGGAGCGGAAATTTGGATTCGGAATGGCGCAGAAAAAAATACTTTTCTCGCCACTGTTTGTTATCATGGGGAATAGAGGAGTCAATGAAAATCTAGGATTCTTTACCTAGTTCATTTGAAATGCAAGTTCTTCTGGCAAAATGATGGTATCCGCGTTCACGGGATACTTTCGGAGTGTAATAGTTTCTGAAGAGATCGACAGAGGGGATGCGATTCATTTTGAAAATGAAGGCGAAAAAATAGTAAACCAATCTCCAATTGTTTGGAGTGAGTTGAGAGGGACAGACATGATAATAATCAAACAAAGACTGAACTATTGGGATCAAAGGAATTCTGAAACCTGAATAAGGACGGTCAGAAGGTTCGGGAACCCGTATTCTGGCGTTAGAAGGGAAATGGTAACTTTCCAAATAGGAAGCCAGGTGAGATTTATTTATCTTGGTGGGATACCACTCAGGGCCTATATATTTTGGATCCATCTTTTCCTTGGACATATCTACAGGGGTATAAACAACGATGGCTTCATCGTGAGCGTATGGAATGGGTTTCCAGTCTGAGGGATTATGATGAGAAGAGGAGGCACTAGACATATCTTTCAGTTGTTCGTTGCTTAAAGGAATAATGGACTTAGTGGAGGTGCTGAAGGGTTGGAAGCAGGATCCATAGCGGAAGAAGGAAAGGAGGAAGAAGAAACATTTCCACTTATCACAATAATATAATCAAAAGCAAGAACAAATTATAGTATT